>NW_004444268.1:336598-343125 GCF_000243295.1 Trichechus manatus latirostris
AAAAAAAAAAAAAAAATACTTTGACTTTATGAAAAGCCACAAAACCGCTCCCTTACACTTAAAATCCAAGTCAGCATGCCATATGCTGAAGAAGGTCTTGATTTCTTTCTTTCTCTTTTTCTTAATGTTTTGTGACATATATAATTCCTCAATTTTTAAAAAGAATGATACTTCCTCCTCTGGGCAGGGATTTTCATCATGTTCAGACTGATCTCTCTCACTTCTAGTTGTCTCTTTGATATCGCTGAAGTCTTTGACAAAATTATAATCTTATACCCATTTGTGCCTCTTCTGCTGGTGCCCTCAACCTTCGACATGCTTGTATTTGTAACTTCATAGGAAGTTGTACGATAAACTTTTATATTTAGGTCTATAATCCGCTTTAAATTAATTTTTGTTTGTTGTGTGAAGGGAGGGTCTAAATTCCAATCAACCAGCACCATTTGTTGAAAAGACTGTCCTTTCCACATTGGCACCCTTGTCAAAAATCAACTGCCCATGAACAGAAGAGTTCATTTCTGGATTCTCTATTCTATTCCATTGGCCTATCACTATGACAGTTCCACACTGTTTTGATGACTGTAGCTTTATAGTAAGTTTTGAAATTGGGAGGTGTGAGTCTTACAACTTTGTTCTTTTTCAAGATTATTTTGATTATTCAGGGTCTTTTGCATTTCCACATGAATTTTATGACCAGCTTGTGAATTTTTGTAAAGAAGCCTGCTGGGATTTTTTTTTTTTTTTTTTTTGTAATTTTATTGTTCTTTAGGTGAAAGTTTACAGCACAAATTAGTTTTTCATTAAAAAATTAATACACAAATAGTTTTATGACATTGGCTGCAATCCCTGCAATGTGCCAGAACTCTCCGTGTTTCCACATGTCCATTCGTCCAGTTTTCCTGTCCCTTTCTGCCTTCTTATTTTTGCTTTTGGGCAAATGTTGCCCATTTGGTCTCATAGACTTAATTGAACAAAGAAGAAAGTTCCTTCTTGTTTGTTTTATAGGCCTGTCTAAATTTTGGCTGAAAGGTGAAATTTAGGAGTTGTTTCAGTTCTGAGCAGGGTGTGCAGGAGCCATAGTCTCAGGGATTCCTCCAGTGTCTGTCAGACCAATAAGTCTGGACTTTTTTTGTGAATTTGTATTTCGCTCTACATTCTTCTCCAACTTTGTCCAGGACCCTCTACTGTACTCCCTGTCAGAGTGGTCGGTTGTGGTAGCCAGGTACCATCTAGTTTTTTTGGACTCATGCTGGTGGATGCTGTGGTTCATATGGTCCATCAGTCCTTTGGATGAATATTTTCCTTGTGTTTTTGGTTTTCTTCATTCTCCTTTGTTTTGGATGGGATGGGACAGATAGATGTATCTTAGATGGCCGCTCTCAAGCTTTTAAGACCCCAGTGCTACTCATCAAAGTAGGCTGTAGAACATTTTCTCTATGAACTTTGTTATGCCAGTTGACCTAGATGTTCCCCGAGACCATAGTCCCCAGCCGTCATTCCCCGTATCTTGGTCTCTCCAGGTGTTTGGAAGTGTCTAGAAGGTTCTATGACTTTGTCTTGGTCAACTTGTGCTGACTTCCCTATACTGTGTGTCGTCTTTCTCTTCATCAAAGTTAACACTTGTCTACTACCTACTTAGTGATTTCCCTGTTCTATCCTTCCCCTTCCTAGTAACCATCAAATTGTTTTTCCTGTGTGTAAAACTTTTCTTGAATTTTTCTAATAGTGGTCTCATACAATATTTGTCTTTTGTGATTGACTTATTTCACTCAGCAAAATGTCTTCCAGATTCATCCATATTGTGAAATGTTTTGTGGATTCATCATTGTTCTTTATCATTGAGTAGTATTCCATTGTGTGCATGTACCATAATTTGTTGTTATAAATGGTATTTTTTTCCCTATTTCCTTTTCTATGTTTTCTTTGTTGGTGCATAGGAATCCAACTGATTTTTGTATACTGATCTTATATACTGTTACTGTGCTGAATCTTTCTATTAGTTCTAGTAGTCTTCTTGTGGAATCTTTGGGGTTCTCTAAATATAGTATCATATCATCTGATAGTAGGAATAGTTGAGTTGTCCATTTCTGAAATTTTGTTATCTTTTAGATTTCTAATTTTTTTTGTTGTTGTTGATTTCTAATTGTGTATTTATTTTCATGTTTTGGTCTTCTATTACTTTCCTGAATAATTACTATTACTACTATTACTATTACTTTGTCATTGTTTTCCATGATTTTGTCTATTTTTTCCTTGGTTTTGTCTGTGTTGTCCTTCATCTCTTTCCTAATCTCTTGAAGAGCTCTAAATACTAGTCTTTTGAATTCCATGTCAGGTAGTTCCAAGGCATTTTCTTCTACCGACAGGTTATATGATTCTTAAGGTCACTTGCGGAAGCTCTCTTGTCCTGCTTTTTGGGATGTTTTGATATTGTCTGCTGACTCTGAGACATTAAGGTATAAATTTTCTTATTGTATGTTTGTTTGTTTCATCCTACTTTGTTTTATTTTGATATGTTAGGGCTAGTGGGCCAGGCGTGCTTTGCTGCTTGCTTGTCTGGGCATAATAGCTCTCACCACTTTGTCCAGGTGGGCAGGGCAGTAGCAGGCACGGTGAGCTGACTTGGCTGTACACTCGTTTGGCAGGGTGGCTGAAGGTGGACTGGGTGGGCACTGTCTGCCTTATGATGTTGGTCCAGTGGTGTGGGAGAATTCACAGCCCCTGGCCAAATGGTCAGGGGTGTTGGACAGGTGTTATACAGGCTTACTTCCTACCATTTAGCAGCTCGTGAAGTGGTGGGAGGGAAGGGTGAGTTTGAGCCCAGTGCAGCAGTGGCCCTGAGTGCTGAGGGCTGTCTAGCTTCAGTGGCATGGCAGGGGCCATTGGGAAGGGTGGGGGTGGGCATACAGGGGCTGGGGGGAGAGAGAGAAATAAAAATAAATAAATAAATGGCTGCATTATGGGGGCCGGTTAGTCGGGGTGGGGTGGACTCAGGGCAGTGGCAGGCTGGTGCACGTGTGGTACTCTATCTGTGGCAGCATGGTGGGGGTCAGTGAGAAGGTGGGGAGCATACGGTGCTAGGTGGGAGGAAGAAAAAAAAAAAGCCTGCAGCAGCAAGGACAAGGTATGCCTGGGGGAAGGGGCTTGTACTGTGAACCCCAGTGGCAGTGCTGTTGCAGTTGGGAGATTCTTTCTTCTACTCAACAGATGGGTGAGGGTGGAAAAGCATGTTTCTCTGGTTATCACATGCTCTGTCTCTTGTTGGGAGTTCTGTGAAGTTGGCTTCCCTGTCCAGGGTTGTTGATGTTTCAAGATGATCACACTTTACCTTTGTTAGTTGGCAAGGGACCTCCACTTGATATCTCTCCTTGTTCCTTGTTTTCTGCCAGGTTCTTCTTCCATTCAGTGTTTGATATGTTCTCTATCCCTTCATTTAATGTTCAGGGTTCCAGGATTGACATTTCTATCTGTTTCACTTAGTTTTTTGGGTCTTTGCTATGGAGCAATGACGTGGTACTTCTGTCTTGGGCTCCACGTTCACCTGATGAGCTGATGATTTCTTTTTATCTGAACATTTTTATATTCCTTAGTTATTTCTTATATCAATGAAACATATAAAATTAGATCAACATCAAACAGATTATTTAAGATATAGTTTATGACACAGATGAATTACAAAATATATAAGTAATGACTACATATCTGACAAATTTATGTGAAATAACTAAAATTTTACTAGATATCATTTGAAAAACCTCTAAGTTTTGTATATTATTAATATGTGAGCATGTAAGTTTCCACCAACATCTAAAATTAGAGGAAAGATACATTGGTGTACTTAACTATCCCATCAAATTTTTTAAAAAATACTTAGAATTAAAATGCAAAAAAAAAAAAAAAAAAAGACAACCACATATTAACTATAGGAAAAAAAATCTCAGGTGATCAATCTGGGTGGAAGTAGAAAATGTATATAACTAGGCAAAAGAATTAAGCTATGTTTATATAATTTGATCCAAGGGTTGTGGGGCTATATGAACAATGTTATTAATATTTTTAATAACTAAGTATAAGCAATTTGGCATTTTATTTACATGAAATATTTAAGATAGCTTGACTTGGTTATAATGACAGTTCTGAAGCTCCTATTTAAAATACAGAATTCAATAATTTATAGATCAATGATTTTAAGTAAAATCTTACCAAGATTTTCCCATTAATTGAGTTTAAAAATATCTCTATAAAAGTATTCAATGATCAGCTTTTCTAGATGTTGGTTCCTTCTTAATGAATTAGGTATATCTTTGGCAAGTGCTCAATTTAATTTTTTAAGAGAGCCATGTTTTTTTAACTTTTTGAAAATTATCTTTGACAGTTGTTGGAGGTTCCACTGTTGTGGATGTTCCCCAGTTGTTGGAAGTCCAAAGAGGTCTTACCTGCCAAAAACGTTTAAACTAGATTGTTTAAAAAGTGGAATTCCTGAACTGTAGCTTTTATTCTTTCTTGTTATTGTTGTTTTTTGTTTGTTCTCTGAGATGAATCCCAAGTTGTTCTGGTTCTTTATTACTAGTTTGTCATTTCTTCAGATGACAGAATTTTTCTTTCCAATATTGGTCAGGTTTGGATCTAGTCTTGCTTGCTCCAGACAAATGTACCAAGTTCCTTTGGTGACAGCAATGATTAAAATTGGACTTTATTGTCTGGCCAATAGATGAACTCTGCTAGGTAGAGATGAGAACCTATTTTTTGTCAGACAAGAAATGATAAAGGAGCTGGTCTTTAGTCATTCATGTTATCTATTCATTCCGTGTCTCAGTGGAGAGAACGGCCCTTTGACATCAAGACTGATGGATTTTCTGTGCTTTGTATTCACTTTAAACTGTGGTTGAAGTTGTAAAACCAATTGTGAAGCTTTCTACGGTCACTTTGCCTGTAATTGAGAAAAAAAGTCTAACTCGTGTGAATTTTTGGAAATATTTCCTATGTTTTAATGAAAGACACAATAAAATTTCTTAAATAAAAAGAGACTGTTTTGATTGGTTTACAGAAACTAGTAGGTATATACAAATTGTTTTTAGGTGTTACTGAGTTGTCTCTGTCTCATGAAGACCTTATATATAACAGAGGAAATGTTACCCAGCTCTGCTCCATCTTCATGATCTTTGATATGTTTGAGTTCATTGTTGCAGCTATTATACACACACACACACCCCACCTAATATACAGGAATACAAACATTCCTGGAAAGTTTTAAACTTAATTGTTTTTTTTTTTCACTTGCACTAAATTATTATTATTAATAGTTTTAATTTTTTTTATTGTACTTTAGGTGAAGGTTTACAGAACAAATAGTTTCTCATTGAACAGTCAGTACACGTATTGTTTTATGACATTGGTTAACAACCCCAAGACATGTCAACACTCTCCTTTCACGACCTTGGAGGACCTTTGTTTTTGGTGAAAATATACATAGCCAAAGACACACCATTTCAGAAATTTCTCCATATACAATTCAGTGACATCGATTACATTCTTCCAGTTGTGCTGCTATTCTCACTATATTTTTCCAAATTATTCCATAACCATTATCTTGAACTCACTGGCCCCTAGGCTTCCCATCAAACCTTTTGAGTTGCTGTTGTCAATTTCATCTCACATAGATAATTTTTTTTTTTTTTACCTTAGATGAAAATTTACAGAAAAAATAGTTTTTCATTAAACAGTACACATATTGCCTTATGACAATCGTTAACAACCCCACGACATGTCAACACATTTCCTTCTTAATGTTGGGCTCCCTATCATCAGCTTTCTTGTCCCCTTCTGCCTTCTAGTCCTTGTCCCTGGACTGTTGTGCTTCATTAGTCCCGTTTTGTTTTATACGGCTGTCCAATCCCTGACTGAATGGTGAACCTTGGGAGTGACTTCACCTCTGAGCTAAAAGGGTGTCTGGAGACCATACTCTCTGAGTTTCTCCAATCTGTCAGGCCAGTAAATCTGGTCTTTTTTTTTTTGTGAGTTAAAATTTTGTTCTACATCCTTCTCCAGCTCTGTCCAGGACTCTCTGTTGTGATCCCCATCAGAGCAGTCAGTGGTGGTAGCCAGGCACCATCTAGTTGTACTGGACTCAGTCTGGTGGAGGCCATGGTAGCCGTGGTCCATTAGTCCTTTGGACTAATCTTTTCCTTGTATCCTGTTGTCTTCAATCTCCCTTGCTCCCGAAGGAGTGAGATGAGTGGAGTATCTTAGACGGCTTCTCACAGACTTTAAGAACCCAGATGCTACTCACCAAGGTATAATGTAGAACATTGTCTTTATAAGCTGTGTTATGCATATTGAGCTAGATGTTCCCTGAGATCATGGTCCCCACAGCCCCTCCGCCCAGCAACTCAGTCCCTCAGGGAGTTTGGATGTGTCTATGGAGCTTCCATAATCTTATCTTGTACAAGTTATGCTGGCTTCCCCAGTACTGTGTACTATCTTACCCTTCACCAAAGTTACCAATTATCTATTGTCTATTTAGTTCA
>NW_004444268.1:356690-364236 GCF_000243295.1 Trichechus manatus latirostris
AGTGTCTGTTCATTTCCTTTGCCCATTTGTTAATAGGATTATTTGTCTTTTTGTTGTAGAGTTGTTGGATTTTCTTGTAGATTTTAGAGATTAGAACTTTGTCTGACTTGTAATGTCCAAAAATTTTTTCCCAGTCTGTAGGTTCTCTTTTTACTCTTTTGGTGAAGTCTTTTGAAGAGCTTAAGTGGTTAATTTTTAGAAGATCCCAGTAGTCTAGCTTATTTTCTGGGGTTTTGTATGTTGTTGGTAATGATTTTTATCCTGTTAATGCTGTCCGTATGTTAGGGCCTCTAGCACTGATCCTATTTTTTCTTCTATGAACTTTATAGTTTTGGGCTTTATATTTAGGTCTCTGATCCATTTTTAATTAGTTTTTGCATATGGTGTGAGGTATGGGTCCTGTTTCATTTTTTTTGCTGATGGACATCCAGTCTTGCCAGCACTGTTTGTTAAAAGGTCTGTCTTTTCCCCATGTGATGGACTTTGGGCCCTTGTTGAAGATCAGGTGACTGTAGGTGGATGGATTTACATCTGGGTTCTCAATTCTGTTCCATGGATCAACATGTCTGTTGTTGTACCAGTACCAGGCTGTTTTGACTACCGTAGCTGTATAGTAGGTTCTAAGGTCTGGTAGTGTGAGTCCTCCTACTTTATTCTTCTTCTTCAATAGAGCTTTACTTATCCAGGGCTTCTTCCCTTTCCATACAAAGTTAATGATTAGTTTTTCCATCTCTTTAAAGAATGTTGTTGGTATTTGGACTGAGATTGGATTGTATTTGTAAATTGCTTTGGGTAAAATTGTCATTTTCACAATTTTGAGTCTACCTATCCATGAGCATGGTATGTTTTTCCATTTCGTAGATCCCTTTGGGTTTCTTGCAGTAGTGTTTTGTAGTTTTCTTTGTATAGGTCTTTTACATCCCTGGTTAGATTTATTCCTGAGTATTTTTTTTTTTTAGGGGCTATTATAAATGGTATTGCTTTCTTGATTTTCTTTTCATCTTTCTCTTTATTGGTGTATAGGAATCCAACTGATTTTTTTATGTTTATCTTGTATCCTGCTACTCTACTGGATCTTTCTATTAGTTCCAGTAGTTTTCTCGTAGAGTCTTTAGTGTTTTCTATGTGTAGTATCATATCACCTGCAAACAGGGACAGGTTAACTTCTTCATTACCAATTTGGATGCCCTATATTTCTTTTTCATGGTGTATTGCTCTAGCTAGGACTTCCAGCACAATGTTAAATAGGAGTGGAGATAAACGACATCCTTGTCTTGTTCCTGTTCTCAAACGGAATGTTTTTACCCTCTCTCTATTAAGAATGATGTTGGCCATTGGTTTTGCATCGATCCCCTTGTTAGGTAGAGAAATTTGCCTTCTATACCTAATTTATTGAGAGATTTTATCAGGAATGGGTGTTGGACTTTGTCGAATGCCTTTTCTGAGTCAATGGAGATGATCATTTGATTCTTATCTTCCCTTTTATTTATGTGGTGGATTACACTGATTGATTTTCTAATGTTGAACCATCCTTGCATACCTGGTATGAATCCTACTTGGTTGTCGTGTATTATTTTTTTGATATGATGTTGAATTGTATTGGCTAGAATTTTGTTGAGAATTTTTGCATCCATATTCATAAGAGATATTGGTCTGTAATTTTCTGTTTTTATGGTGTCTTCGCCTGGTTTTACTATCAGGGTTATGCTGGCTTCGTAAAATTAATTCTGAAGTATCCCTTCCTTGTCTATGCTCTGAAATAATTCCAGTAGTACTGGTATAAGCTCTTCTCTGAATGTTTGGTAGAATTCTCCAGTGAAGACATCTGGGCCAGGGCTTTTTTTTGTTGGGAGTTTTTTTTTATTATTATTATCTTTTCAATCTCTTCTCTTGTTATGGGTCTATTCAGATTTTGAACATCACTTTGTGGTAGTTTGGGTAGGTAGTGTGTTTCTAGAAAGTTATCCATTTCCTCTAGGTTTTCAAATTTGTTGGAGTATACTTTTTCATAATACTCTGTTATAATCCCTTTTATTTCAGTTGGGTCTGTTGTATTGTCCCCCATTTCGTTTCTTATTTGGGTTTTTTGCATCCTCTACTGGTTTTCGTTTGTCAGTCTGGCCAGGGTTTTGTCAATTTTGTTGATCCTTTTGAAGAATGAGCTTTTGGTTTTGTTGATTCTTTGTATTGTTTTTCTATTGTCTATTTCATTGATTTCTGCTCCGATTCTCGTTGTTTCCTTTCTTCTAGTGGCTGTGGGCTTTTTTTTTTTTTTTTTTTTTTGCTTGTCTCTTTCTATTTGTTGTAGTCCGGAGTTAGTGTTTTGATTTTGTCCTTTTCTTCTTCTTGAAGTATGCATCTATTGCTATGAAATGTCCCCTGAGGACTGCCTTTGCTGTGTCCCAAAGGTTTCGGTATGATGTGTTTTCATTCTTGTTTGGTTCTAGGAATTTTTTTATTCCATCTCTGATTTCTTCTATTACCCAGTGATATGTAAGCAGAGTGTTATTCATTTTCCATGTAATTGATTTTTTTTCCTTGATCTTCTTGTTGTTAATTTCTACCTTGATAGTGTTGTGGTCAGAGAAGATACTTTGTATTATCTCAGCGTTTTGGATCTGGCTGAGTATTGTTTTGTGTCCTAAGATGTGGTCTATTCTGGAGAATGTTCCTTGTGTATTGGAAAAGAATGTGTACTTTGCAGCAGTTGGGTAGTGTTCTATATATGTCTGTGAGGTTAAGTTGGCTGATTGTGCCCTTTAGGTCTTCTGTATCTTTGCTGAGTTTCTTTCTAGATATTCTGTCCTTTACTGAGAGAGGTGTGTTGAAGTCTCCTAGTATTATTATGGAACTGTCAATTTCTCTTTTCAGTGCTGTTAGAGTTTGTTTTATGTATTTGGGAGCCTTGTCATTGGGTGCGTAGATGTTTATTATGGCTATGTCTTCATGATGGATCGTCCCCTTAATCATTATATAGTGTCCTTCTTTGTCTTTTATGGTGGATTTTGTTTTAAAGTCTATTTTATCTGAGATTAGTATTGTCACTCCTACTCTTTTTTGGTAGTTGTTAGCTTGAGATATTTTTTCTATCTTTTGATTTTTAATAAATTTACATCTTTGTTTCTAAGGTGTGTCTCTTGTAGACAGCATATTGATGGATCCTGTTTTTTGATAGATTCTGTCACTCTCCATCTCTTTATGGGTCCATTTAGGCCATTTACATTCAGTGCAATTACTGATAGGTGTGAGTTTATTGCTTTCATTTTGTAGTGCTTTTTTTGTGGTGCTGACATTTTATTTGTTCATCTCAGTCTCCTGTGCTGTATTCCTTTCATTTGTGGATTTTTTTTTCATTTCTTTGTTTTTGTAGGTTTTGTTTTTACTGAGACTTTATGTTTTTCTTCTTTATTTTGATGAGTAGGTGTGTTAACTTTCTTTGTAAACCTAATTTTTTTTTTTTTTAATACTTACAATGTGCTAGATATTGAAGGGGAGAGAAAATATTCTTATAGAAACTATCAACTCAACTCAACTCAAACATGTAGTATTGTTTTATGTAACAATCAATTTTATAGAAACAAAAGGAAACCCTGGGAAACAATCACAGATTTTATCTCTGTGCCATATAAGGCAATAATATATTTTATATATTTTTAAAAATGAAGTTTTCTTTCATTTTCTTATGACAAAAATAATTTTCTGAACCTTATAAACTTCTCATATTTATTTACTACCCACAAATCTTCCATATAATTTTTAAGTGATGTAAATTTTGTCCACTTTAATTTAATCACAATTCTGAAAAACTTTTCATGTAATGTGTCAACTTAAATAAAATTTCCAAGGTCCATAGATAAATTTAACTCTTTGCACTAATAATAAATAGAGTTAAATGATATATAAATTCTGGATACTAAAACATTATATATTAAATAATTGTTCTCAAATAAATTAGATATATATTGTTATGACAAAACTAGACCTGTAGGTTATTTTAATAAATTATTTTCTGTCTTTTTCCCCACTCTAAATGCTATGAATGGGATCTATGTGGCTATAGGTTGTTGTTTATCTGCTCATGAGCTTTGCTGGTCTCTAAAATGCTCCTGTATTAGACAGTTATTAATTACCAATCTCTGTAAAATAAGCGTCAGTTACAGTTCTCAACCACCAACTTCCTAGTAAAGTAAGAGTTAGTTACTTGGTTAAAAGTTAAATTAATATGAGTGATTTAGAATAAATTAGGAGCAAGATTTGCATGGAAATATAATTATGCATAAAGCATAAAGAATGTATTTTTTCATGAAAAAGATTGTAGTTTAAAGAAATGTGCAGAAAGATAAGACAAATAAAATTTAAATGAATATAGAAAGAAGTAGACGGTTTGCAGAGAGATAGGAAACTTGTCTTGATTTATAATAAGGAAAAATAACAAGTCTGAAAAACTAATATATTGTGCTAAATTTTTGCCAATTTGTTCAATTTTGATAGGCTTCTTCATTAAAAAGGTATGTGAATACATTAATTACTAATCATGGTAATGCAAGATATTAGATTGTGTTTTCTCATGGTTAAAATGTTAAATTGGTCTTAGAATATTTAGTTGGCCCATAAAAAGACATAGAGGTAGCAGAATTTATACTTTCCCTTTTCTGTAATCTTTATAGATTTTGCATCTCACCAGAATAACTTTCTGTGGTTTATGATGGCTTTTTATATTCTTAATTATTTAAAACCAAGTGTCAAACAAAATTTCCTCACTTCTGAAAAAAGCATGATTCCTTATCATTCCATTACACATATTAAAATAAAACCTTTGCCGTTGGGTTAATTCTGACTCATAGCGAGACTAAGGACAGAGTAGTGCTGCCCCATAGGGTTTCCAAAGAGTGGTGGATTCTTAACCATATATATTATATATATATATATATACACACACACAATATGTATATGTATGTATATATATGTATATATGCATATTGGTATATAGGTATATAAATGTATATATATATGTTGTAGTTAGGTGCCATCAAGTTGATTTTTACTCATAGCTACCCCATGTGACAAAGTAGAACCGTACCATAGCATTTTCTATGCTGTAATCTTTATGGAAGCAGATCACCAGCTTTTTCCTTCCACGGAGATGCTGAATGGGTTCAAACCACCAGCCTTTGGTTAGTAGCCAAGCGCTTAACCATTATACCACCAGGGCTCCTATATATACATAGTTTTTAAAAGTAAAAATCCTTTGTAAAATACTTATATTAATAATATTCATACATATTCACATGTGCATACTTAAATATTTTTCTATCATTTGTATTATAGTTAGCAAGTTACAAATTTTCATTGTTTTCAGGAACTTATTTTATTATTTTAATCATTAACTACTCTCCACTGATAACGCTCATGATTTTGTCTTCCTAAGAATAATTCCTAAATTTAAAAAAAAACGGCAAAAACTCTTTTAAACTTGGACTATCTTAAAGGTTTCCATGTGGGCATCTGGGAACAAAATACAGGCAGTCCTCGGTTTATGAACATCCAACTTACGTACAACTCTAGTTATCAACCAACTCCCATAAAGCCTATTATATTAAAAATTTCAGGTACGTACAATGGTTTATAATAACAAACAGGCGCTACTTTGCAATACACCTCGAAACATTATTATTATTATTATTATTACTGTATTATTAAGTTAAAGATGTTTTAACATATCTAGAAGAGTTTCTTTAATCTTTTTTATGCATCGAAAGGTACACTGTATATTATATACTAAGACAAACATTTGACTAACTGATGTTAGATACAAACCATACTAATTGTGCCAACTTACATACAAATACGACTTAAAGACAAATTTAGGAACAGAACTTGTTTGTAATCAGGAGACTGCCTGTATTCTTTTATACTAAATATATAAAAAAAGAGGGACGCCAGGAAGAATTAATTTTAGAGGGTATTCTTCATATTTCTTACTTAGATCAGCAATGCATCAGCTTCATGAGAAGAGTTGTCATTTTAAAAGACAGCTATTGCATTAATAATATTTTATTCAGCTAAAATATTATTAATATAAATATGTTACAAATGTTTTTTATTTGTTTTTTTACTTTCCAGGAAGTCCTTGAATATTTAATAGTACCCTCATACCCTATTTGTCCATAACTTGTCTCTAGTATACCTTCAGGGTGAACACTAATGATGCCTTTTTTGAAGTAGTCATCTATTGTACCTTTCAGAGACCATTTATAATCTCCTATTCTTTACAATTTTGTTAGTATAGTCAATTACATTAATAGTTCTACTAAAGCAACAGGCTAGAAATTTGTTTTCCACAAAGAAAGCTAGTCTCAGCTTCACGGATAAGACAGTGTCAGGTAATTTTAACTGTTGATGCTTCAAGGAAATACTAACAGTACAGGTTTCTGAGCTGATATCACATAGACAAATGCCAGACTATGCTGGGAGACTGAGTCAGCAGTTCCAGAACTTATTTTAATACAGATACATTTCATGAAAACAGACTACAGACCAGATGTCTATGGAACAAGAATCAATTAAATAGGAATTAATTAAATGAAGAAAATAAAATTGTGGTGATTGGTTGAAATACTGATGTTGCTCTGAGAGGTTTGTTTTTGATAAATATTTAAGGAAGTCATTTCCTCCCTTATTTTATTTGCATCTCATCCTTAATTTAGGTGAATATTCTTTTTTTTATTAATTCTTTTCCTCCACACAAAAATTTATACATACATTGTTACGTGACTCTAATTGCTCTTCCCATACTGTGACAGTACACTCCTCCTTTCCACCCCTGATTCCCCATGTCCATTCAACCAGCTCCTAACCCTCTCTGCCTTCCCATCTCACCTCCGGACAGAAGTTGCCTGTTTAGTCTCTTGTATCTACTTGATCTAACAGGCACACTCCTCACGAGAATCACTTTATGTCCCACAGTCCAGTCCAATCTCTGTCTGAAGAGTTGGCCTCGGAAATTGTTTTAGTTCTTGATTGATAGAGAATCCAGGAGCCATGCTCTCTGGGGTTCCTCCAGTCTCAGTCAGACCATTAAGTCTGGTCTTCTTACTAGAATTTGAGTTCTGCACCCCATCTTTCTGCTGCTCCATCAAGGACTCTCTGTTGTGTTCCCCGTCAGGGTGGTCGTTGGTGATAGCTGTGCACCATCTAGTTCTTCTGGTCTCAGGCTGATGAAGTCTCTGGTTTTTGCGGCCGTTTCTGTGTCTTGGGCTAATACTTTCCTTGTGTCTTTGGTGTTCTTCATTCTCCTTTACTGCAGGTGGTTGGGACCAATTGAAACATCTCAGATGGCCGCTTGCAAGCTTTTAAGACCCCAGACACCTCTCACCAAAGTAGGATGAAGAACATTTTCTTAATAAGCTTTGTTATGCCAATTGACCTAGATGAGCTCTGTAAGCATGGTCTCCAGACCCCTACCCTTGCTACTGTGTCCCTCAAAGTGTTTGATTGTATTCTGGAGACTTCTTAACTTTGGTTTAGTCCAGTTGTGCTGACTTCC
>NW_004444268.1:365802-374428 GCF_000243295.1 Trichechus manatus latirostris
AGGATGATGTTGGCTGTTGGCTTTGTATAAATGCCCTTAATTATACTGAGGTATTTCCCTTCTATTCCTATTTTTTTGAGAGTTTTTATCATGAATGGGTGTTGTACTTTGTCAAATGCCTTTCCTGTATCGATTGATAAGAGCATGTGGTTCTTGTCATTTGTTGTATTTATGTGATGGATTACCTTGATTGTTTTTCTAATGTTGAACTATCCTTGAATATCTGGTATAAATCCCACTTGGTCATGGTGAATTATTTTTTTGAAATGTTGCTGAATTCTATTGGCTAGAACTTTGTTGAGGATTTTTGCGTTAATGTTCATGAGGGATATCAGTCTGTAATTTTCTTTTTTGTGGTGTCTTTACCTGGTTTTTGTATCAGGGTTATGCTGGCTTCATAGAATGAGTTTGGGAGTATTCCATCCTTTTCTATGCTCTGAAATACCTTTAGTAGTAGTGGTGTTAACTTTTCTCTGAAGGTTTGGTAGAATTCTCCAGTGAAGCCATCTGGGCCAGGGATTTTTTTTGTTTGGAGTTTTTTAATTATGTTTTCAATCTCTTCTTTTGTTATGGGTTTATTTAGTTGTTCTACCTCTGTGTTAATTTAGATAGGTAGTGAGTTTCTAGAAATTCGTCCATTTCCTCTAGGTTTTCAAATTTTTTAGAGTACAATTTTTCATAGTATTTTGTTATGATTCTTCTAATTTCAGTTGCGTCTGTTGTGATATCACCTATCTCTTATACGCGTTATCTGCTTCCTCTCCTGGTTTTCTTTTGTCAGTTTAGCCAATGGTTTATCAATTTGGTTGATATTTTCAAAGAAACAGCTTTTGGTCTTGTTAACTCTTCAATTGTTTTTCTATTCTCTATGTCATTTAATTCTGCTCTAATTCTTATGAATTCCTTTCTTCTGGCACCTGAAGGATTCTTTTGCTGCCCTCTTTCTACTTGTCCCAGTTATAGGGTTAATGCTTTGATTTTTGCCCTTTCTTTTTGGATGTGTGCATTTATTGCTATAAACTGACCTCTGAGCACTGCTTTTGCTGTGGCCCAAAGGTTCTGGTAGGATGTGTTTTTGTTCTCATTCGATTCTATGAATTTCTTTATTCCATCCTTAATTTCTTCTATAACCTAGTAGTTTTTGAGCAAGATGTTGTTCAGTTTCCATGTGTTTGATGTTTTTTCCTTGTTTTTTCTGTTGTTGATTTCTACTTTTATGGCTTTATAGTCAGAAAAGATGCTTTGTAACATTTCAATGGTTTGGATTTTGTTAAGGCTTGCTTTATGGCCTAATATGTGGTTTATTCTGGACAATGTTCCATGTGCGTTGGAAAAGAAATTATACTTGGCTGCTGTTGGGTGCAGTGTTTGGTATATGTCTATGAGATCAAGTTGGTTAATTGCAGCATTTAGATCTTCTGCGTCTTTGTTGAGCTTTTCTGGATGTTCTGTCCTTCACCAAAAGTGGCATGTTGAAGTCTCCTACTATTATTGTGGAGCTGTCTATCTCTCTTTTCAGTGCTGTTAGAGTTTGTTTTATGTATTTTGGAGCCCTGTAGTTGGGTACATAAGTATTTAGTATAGTTATGTCCTCCTGGTGTATTGATCCTTTAATCAGTATATAGTGTCCTTCCTTATGCTTTGTGGTGGATTTTACTTGAAAATCTATTTTGTCAGAGATTAATATTGCCACTCCTGCTGTTTTTTGAGTGTTGTTTGCTTGATATATTTTCTTCCATCCTTTGAGTTTTAGTTTGTTTGTGTCTTTAAGTCTAAGGTGTGTCTCTTGTAGTCAGCATAAAACAGATTGATCATGGTTTTTTATCCAATCTGCCACTCTCTGTCTATTTACTGATACATTTAGTCCATTACTTTTAGTGTTATTATTGATAGGTATGAGTTTAGTGCTGTCATTTTGATGTCTTTTTTTGTGTGTTGTTCGGTTTCTTTGTTCCCCTTAATTTTCTGTGCCAAGTCATTTTTCTTTATGTATTTTCTTTTCATCTTTTTCATTGTTGTTGATTTTGTGTTTGCTGAGTCTTTATATTCTTCTTGTTTTTTATTTTGACTTGTAAGGTTGGTAGTTGCCTTTGTGGTTACCTTAATATTTACCCTTATTTTTCTAAGTTTATACCAGTCTTTTATTTCTTTCTATTACCTTGACTTCCTCTCCATGTGAAAAATCTACCTCTACATTTTTTAAGTCCCTCTTTCTTGTTTTAATGTTGTCATCTTTTACATATTGACAACTGTTTCCCTATTTTCAGTGTTTTAGCTTTGATTTACTTTTGTGTCTTCCCTATCTGGGTTGATATATGGTTGCTCTGTTCTGTGTTCTAGTCTCGGGTTGTTATCTGATGTTATTGATTTTCTAACCAGAGGACTCCCTTTAGTATTTCTTGTAATTTTGGTTTGGTTTCTGCAAATTTCCTAAACTTCTGTTTATTTGGAAATGCCCTAATATCACCATCATATTTGAGGGACAGTTTTGCTGGATATATAATTCTTGGCTGACAATTTTTTTTCCTTCGAGGCTTTACACATGTCATCCTGTTGCCTTCTTGCCTGTGTGGTTTCTGCTGAGTAATCCAAGCTTATTCTTATTGACTCTCCTTTGTAGATGACTTGTCGTTTATCCCTAGCCACTCTTAAAATTCTCTCTTTATCTTTGGTTTTGGCAAGTTTGATTATAATATGTCTTGGTGACTTTCTTTTGAAATCTACTTTATGTGGGGTTCGATAAGCAACTTGGATAGATAGCTTGTCATCTTTCGCTGTATCAGGGAAGTTTTCTGCCAATAAATCTTCAACAGTTCTCTCTGTATTTTCTGTTATCCCCCCCGTTCTTGTACTCCAATCACTCATAGATTATTCCTATTGATAGAGTCCCATATAATTCTTGAGGTTTCTTCATTTTTTTAATCATTTTATCTGATTTTTCCTCAAATAAGTTGGCATCAAGTGCTTTATCTTCAATCTCACTAACTCTGACTTCCATGGCCTCAATTCTGCTCCTATGACTTTCTATTGAGTTGTCTAATTCTGACATTCTATTGTTAATCTTCTGGATTTCTGATTGCTGTCTCTCTATGGATTCCTGCAGCCTGTTAAGTTTGTCATTATGCTCTTCTCTAATCTTTTTAATTTCTTCTATTGCATGTTCTGCATTTTGATTAATTTCCTTCCTAATTTCTTGAAGAGTTCTGTGTATTAATCTTTTGTATTCTACCTCTGGTATCTGCAAGAAATTTTCCTCCTCTGGAAAATTTCTAGATTCTTTATTTTGGGAGCTTCCTGAAGCCATCATGGATTGCCTTTTTATGCAATTTGGTATTGACTGTTGTCTCTGAGCCATCAATAAGTTTTTATGTTGATTTACTTTATGTTCGCTTACTGTGTCCTAGCTTCTTGTTTTGTTTTACTATGCCCAAATAGGCTGCTCATATGAGCTAGTTTGATTATTGGCACCTTTGAAGGTCTGTCTTATCACCATGTGGTTAGATCTGTTACTAGGTATGTGAGCTCAAGAGTCCACCCACTCCTCCTTTATGGATTCAGCTCAGGTGCTCAGGTAGATAGCCACCAAGTGTGTGGTGTAGGCTCTCACTTACAGTCCTAGACAGGCATGGGTGATTTGTGTAGGCACAGGCATCTGGCTGCAGCAGATGAGCAAGGCAGTGGGCTGATGGTTGCCCCTGAGCATCCAGGAGGTAGGCGTGTCCCTGTTCCCTAGAGAACATAGGTGGGTGGGTTTTGCAGTAGGACTATGAGCACCTTATGTTGTTGGCTGTAAGGACTGGGGGGCACCTCTTGCTCATAGGTCCCTATCACAGGGGCTAGGTGGTGTGGGTGGAGCCACCAGTCCTCAGACCCCTGATGTAGGTAGGTGAAGACACAGTTTAATGGGCAGAGCAGAGTTACATGTCAAGAACCTGCCACTTCACAGCTGAAACAGTTGAAGTTAGGGTTCCGGTATATACCCTGTTGTACTATGCTAATGAGAGCCTACGCTGTTGAGATGGGCCCCCACATGTCTATGCAGGGGGAATAGCATTCAAAGTCCATGGATCCCTTATGACTTTGCCTAGGCAAAGGAGCTATGCCTACCCTGGGTTCCTGGCTTAGGAGAGCCAGTAGTTTATTTATTTCCCCTTTTCATTAATTTGTTCACTCTCCAAGGCAGGGAGAATGGCTCTGGGTGTGTGACGGATCCTGCTTCTGGCCCAGGGGACTCAGCAATTGCTGATGCCTGTCCAGGATCCAGTGCAGAGCAGGGAGCAGGGAGGTAAATGGGAGAGAAGTTTTTCCCTAAAGGGGGTGTTTTTGATCTGCACAGGAGGCCTTATGCAATTACTTATCTTTGACCAGATCTATGACTGCTTCTCACTGGTTCTGGGTGGCGATGTAGACTCTCAGCAGCTGGGTCTCTACTAGTGCAGAAAATGTACCTCCTGAGCATGGCTACTCGCTTGCCTCACCGCTCACCCTGGAGCTGATCAGGCCTGAAGGGCTCAGGCTCTCACCGGGTCAGGTCTGGCAACTCTCACTGCTTCTGAACCATCGCTCCCTCCCCCTGCCACTCAGTCCGGTTCCTCAATTCTGCCTTTGATGTTCAGGGCTCCCAGATTTCCATATATAATAGAATCACTTGTTTTATTTGGTCTTTGTTGTAAGAGGGTCCACCAGAAGCATCTGACTACTCCACCATCTTGTCCTGCCTCTCTCTGAATATTCTTTAAATGGCATCTTATTCCCAGTGTCCCTCAGAATTCAGGATCAAATGGTTTTACTGAATATTCTCACTTCTAATGGCACTGTAGTTACTTAACTAGGCCAACAAGAATCAGTCTTCCTTTTTAATATCAGTATATAATTAAAAAAAATAAATTTATCTACCAGTGTTTGAATTTTCTGGAGTATTATATTTAAGAGTAAATTTTATTTAATAAGGTATGACAAGTACACCATTAAAGAACAATGGTTGTACTTTATGTCCCTCTCTAGAAAATGCTCTGGTAAATGTTCTGTATCTATAGAGTCTCAGCCTTACAGGTAGTAAAAAAAAATTGCTTCCTAGCAGGTCATTTATGTAGCAGATAATGGAGAGAGCAATTCATTTACCTGTGTTGATATTGTAGGTATAATCTGATGGAAATGAGTTTCTGGAGTTTGGTCTGCTAGGAGTCCAACAGAAGAGCAAATAAGAGTAACAACAACAGCAATAATAATAATAATACATTTGAAGTTATATAGCACATTAAAAATACAACCCTAGATTTATTTAAAAATCTCCAAATGGAAATTCACTTTTTGATCTTAGTCATTCAACACTGTAAGACTATATTTGCTAATAATACAATAAGATGTGTCAACACCTTCTGCTACACACTTGTAAATAAGTCAAGCCAAAAAACAATGACATTAGGCATTTCTATAATCAAAAATTATGTTTGTAGATTATTTGCAATCATAGAGAGTGGTAGACTATAAAGGGAAAAAAATTGAAACTTAAAAAGAGATAGTGATGACTGTATGTATCATTTTGTGTCATTGCCTAACAAGGCGATCCAAGTGTTAGCTCATTCTCTATAGGTATGTATGTTTGTTTATTAATTAAGGCATTTTACAGCTCTATAAGGGTAGAGATTAATTTTTAGATAATAGGTAGCAAAGCAACTAATTCTTTTCTGAGAGTGATGTCTGAATTTTTTTTTCCACAAACATACAGATGGCTTCTGTTCAACAGAAAATATCACAACACAAAGGTATAATTGTATTACCCTATAGGTTATTAATCAGGTTGGTATTTAATATAGCAGTCTTATCCCAGCTCTTTTTCTCTGAGTGTTTATACATATTTCTGTATCTCCTATACATTTTTTGAATCACCTTTATTGTCCTACTGGTTTCCTTTTTAATGAGTTAGATACACAATTTGACATTTGATCACTTAAAAATATATATCAGTGCCCAAGAAGCTTTTGTCAGTTGATTTTGTCTAGTAAAATAGTTTCAATAGAAATCTAAATTTTTAGTGTATTTTAGAAATGTATACCAGGTTTAATTAACTAAGCTTTTAAAATGAGAAAAAATATTTTTCAGAAATCTTTAAAGAAAATGTTAAAATTTTCTAGACTTATAAATTTTAAAAAAGGCTGAATTTAAAAGCCTAAAAGAGAATTCTTAAGTTTTTGGCACAGAGAGGGAAAAAGTTATCCTGTGGCATCACTAAGGGACTGAATGAAGACCAAAATAAATCTCCAAGATTGTACAGAGACACACGTGAAATACCCTCAGGCTTTGGTACAGACGAACAAATTGTTGAGCTAATCTTGATATGAAACTCTTAACTGCCTTTATATTGTCTCAAGTCTAAATTCTTAGTCATTCCTCACCAGGTTCTCTTCACCATCAAATGCCCAACCATAACTCATGGCAGTGAGCACAACTCCCTCTGCCTCCATGCACCACCAGTGTCCATCAAACAACACCCCAGCATGTGGTCTAACAACTTTGATCTAAAATTCAGTGGTGAGCCAGCTACACCAGGAATCATGCCAAATATGACACATAAAGCAATCCCTAAAATGAGCAACTCAGCCGCAATCATAAAGGAGAAGTGATAAAGACTCCACAAGTCCTACCCGTCAGAATTGCCCTTAGCTCCCCTCTGACCCATGATATTTCTATACATCTCTGTGCGTATAGATTGCCTCATAGAGAAACTAGTTATCAAAAAAAGAACTCTAGCATTTCTTCAAGATACACTTGCAAGCATACTTATTTCATGTAAAAATGTATAAAAGATAAAAGACTATCTGTAATTTCAAAGACTAAGGAGGTCTCTGAATTGAGATACTCACATCTGGACGGTATAAGTGCTCATTTCTTCCTGCACGTTGATTATAATAAATTAAAATCTTAATACAAAATTCTGAGTGTTTGCTGTTTTATATTTTTTCTTCATTGCTACCAAATTTTTCATTGATGTTTATTTTCACCTAATCTGTTTGTTTGCTTGTTTGGTTTTGAATCCTCCTACCCTACTTACCTAGAGATTGGTTGTAACTTGTCCCAGGCTCACAGCAGCGAATGGTAGCCCTTAAAATAGACACTCATACAGTCTATCATAACAGCTACAGCCCACACATCCTGTTTGGTATTTGTTTCATTCAAGTAGTAAATCTTCTGAGGTCAGAGATCACGCATTCCATTATTTTTATATCTCTCAGGCTGCCTAAGTTAAAGATTGGCACACACTAGGCAAATACAAGGCATACAATCAATGAATAATTGATTGATTCTGATGCTCTAATACACATCCGTATTTGCTTCTGGGAAGTAGTTTAGTTGCTCAAGGATCAAGTTCTAGAATGAATAATTAATCACTTATCAAATGCCTCCAAAAGGCAAGGTCAAATGTGATAGAAAGGATGAAAGCCATTAGGAGATTGTTGATATGCGCACTAATCCATTTCAGAAGTGTCAGTTTGCATTTGCTGGTGGCTAGTCTATGGAGCACTGCAGATTGTAACCTTATCATAAGATGCACTTTTCAACACCTCATAACTAGACATTAGATAGGAATAAAGCCCAAGCATACACTATGTTATGTGACATCTTCCTTCTCTGACTTCCTGGAGCATCTTTCCTGTTCCTTATCTATATAAGGCGGTTCCATATTTATCATCTGTAGCAGAGGCTGCTAGTGGTCTCTCAATATCTATTCCACCCTTCTTCTGTGATAATTGAAGTTTTAGCTGAGTACAAGACTGGCCAGAACAATGCAACATTATCAATCCACCTTTGCGGCAGGTATGTTCCTAGGACTAAATTATGCAAATGACATATGGGTGCAAATGAAATATACGTTTTCTGAAGGATAGCAGTGGTCTTTTCCTCTTCCCTATGCTCCTTCCTGCTGGCTGAAATGCAGACCTGGTGGGTGTGCCATCTTGGATAATAGCTTATAGGAAACACCGTAAGAATGATTGAGTGGTAAGAATGTGTTTTTTAAAAAAGCAGTCATATCAGCCCTGTGTCTACTATCTGTATAGTGTTACATGAAAAACAAACAAATAATGAAAAATACTAAAAATAACAACAAGAAAATGCCCTTATTTTGTGTAAAGCCACTTCTGATTTGAGTGTCTCTTATAAACAGCACTGGTCGCACAGTGGTTAAGTCCTACAGCTGCTAACCAAAAGGTTGACAGTTCAAATCCACCAGCTACTCCTTAGAAACCCTATGGGGCAGTTCTACTCTGATTATAGTGTCACCGAGTTGGATTTGACTTGACAGCAATGGGTTTTTTGGGGTGTTATAAACAGCCAGACATATACTCTAGCCCATTACTGTGCAAGTGGATTTTAAGACTATCGGGGATGAGACTTGAACCTAATGATTACTTATGACAAGTGAGAGGTTGCTCAAATAATTAACCCTAGATATTCCATACTCAAATTTCTGGTGATTTCATTCTAAAAATCATAAATTTTGATTGATAATTTTTCTTATTACAAATTTTTTTTTTTTTAAATATTTTATTGTACTTCAGGTGAAGGCTTACAGAACAGATAGTTTCTCATGTAACAGTAACACACATGCTGTTTTATGACATTGGTT
>NW_004444268.1:376329-464339 GCF_000243295.1 Trichechus manatus latirostris
CTCTCTGTTCTCTTTCAGTATTCTTTCTCCGTTTGGTGTTCGGCTGAGTTCTTTATCTCTTCATTTGATGTTCTAGGGTTTCAGGATTGTTGATTTTCTGTTTGGCTTAGTTTTTCGGATCTTTGTTGTGGAGGGACGGCGTGGTGCTTCTGCCTAGACCGCCATCTTGCCGGAGTCCCTCTCTTATTACAAATTTGTTAAAATTTAACTCTTTCAATATAAAATATCCTTAGACCCTTTTATAAACTGTGTCATGAACAAGAAAAATGCAGGATTCTTTTCAGCATAATGAAATAGAAATTTATTTATTCATGTAGCATTTGCTGCTGTCAATTTACATAAATTTCTTTTACCCATGCCTGATGAGTTCTTTGTTTTCATTTTGGTAAAGGATCTGATGATAGATGGTGTTTTGTAGGGAGCTTGATAAATCAGGCAGGGATATTAGAAGCAATATCTATAGAGTTCTAGAAATTGCACAACCTAATCGGCTAAAATGCATCCACTAGATGCATGTTACTGCAAGAATCAAATTCACCCTTTACTGTGTGCTTCTGGGTGGAATTATCATTCAGGGGAACTGAATGCTACAAGAAGATAGTTCCACAATGCTACGAGGAGATAGTTCCAAAGGGGTCACCTGACCAAAATGAATTCAGCTTATTTCTTCCTCTGTTCCAGTTGGTTGGATTGCTCAGTTCACTGATTTCTAAGTCGGCTCAGAAAAGAAAGAAAAAAAGCATTTTATGAATATAATTAAGGCCATATTATGATGGCTTTGAATATTAAAAAATCACCTATTTCAGATCATTTTAAACTTTTTTATTAATTTAGCCACTCTGATTTAAAAACAACTCTACAAGTCATTTCACTAACAGGCCAGATCATAAATTTGTTTCTAATGTCTTTATGACCCCAGAAAGGAGAGATGAATTGAGCTGGTTTAATTGGCTGAAGCACCGTTGAAATGTAATGTGAGTGATTTAATCAACCTATGGCACTAATGGAGTTAAGCACTTTGTCCACTAGGAAACAGTCTGATCTCTCACTGAGTTCCTAAGTGCCTGCTTATTGCTATACGGGAGACATTTTCTTTTGTAGTTTGCATGTGGCCTTGTATGGTAGATTAGAGGGGAGAAAAAGAAGTTTACAGAGCATCTATTTAAAAAATGGACAAGTGGCAGTTTTTTCATCAATACTGTAATATTGAGGAAAGATTTGAATTGCATTTTTCCCTTGGTTGTAGGATATTTTCTGGGCCAGCCTATTTCAATTTTTCTAAGCCACTTGTTGGCTTTGACCAAATTGAGACCACTTTGTACCAGTTTCTTTAAATGGCAAATTTAAGCTATTCATTGGATAGTGCAAAGGGAAGGAAAGACATGCACGCATGCACACACACACACACACACACACACACACACACACAAGAAAGTACCACTAATTGCTTATTTACCTGACAGTAGGGCAGGATATTCTCATTATCAAGAGGTGGTACTGCATGGTGGACAAGAGTGTGGGCTCTTAATCCAGATTGTCTCTGGTCAAACCCATGCCAGTTCACTTCCTATCTGTGTCACCTTGAGCAAATTACATAACCTCAGAATATCATTAGATCGAGATGGGTTTCAGAGCATCGTCTAAACAGCCATGTGTGAACTGCAGCAGCTCTACTGGTTAACTGAGGCTTTCACCACTCCTGCACCATCACCCACCAACTTCTGCTCCTGCCCAGCAGTAGCAGACTTCCCCAATGTGGCCTCTTTCCTCCAAGGAGAATGCATCAATAGTCAACCTCTCAAAGGTGTTTTCTTCCTAAAATCCACATAAGGAAATTTATCCAAATACACTATCTTCTTTAATCATTAGAGTTGGATAATAATATAAACCAAAACATTTCTCTGGACAGCACTGTGAACAAGTTCAAATTTATTTTGATTAATTGTACATCTTAAACCAAGATATTCATTAGTGGACCTGTCTTATACCTTATTTACAGTGAGACATAATAATAACTATATTCTGCAGAAAAATTCCCATGCAAAAATTGTTTTACCTTTTTCTTTCCTCCAAATTTTAATAACCATAAACATAATTATAATAAGTTTCTTGTATATCCATGATAAATTAATTTTTAAATACATTTTAAATTCACTATCTATTTCTGGCAAAATTGCACCTAATTTAATTATCAAAACATCAAACAATTTATTGTCATTCTGTATAAATCGTTGCTATTTTGAGTCAGAACTATGAAATTATGAATTTTTTAATAAAGAGAGGTGTCATTTTCTGGCTAAGATAGGAATGGCAAATTCTACTCATTGATCCTGCAGCCTGTGTTGAGATGCTGGTTGAGGCAGTATACAGACTCAGCAGGACAATGTGATGTAATGATTTGGCAGATCTGCCATCAGGCTAGGCACAGGATGGTGGTGGATTTCACATCCTTGAACACAGATTCTCTGGAGTTTCTAGCACTCTTCATGCCATGCACATTCCTGAACTGAGATTTGCTGGACTTCCTGGAACTCTTCTCTTTCAATCCAGAATCTTAAACTCATCCTCATTCTCAAAAGAAGGAAGAGGTAAGCTTTTAAAATTGATACGACACAATTTTAGATGTCAGGGGCACAGCCAGGGTAACAGTGCCCAGGACCAATCTCTAAGTTGTGCCTCTCCCAAATTTCAAGATGAGTTTGACATGGGCAGCAGTGGACGCTTCAGCAGAAACATCTTCCCCTGTTGTTAGGCTGCCTCTATCAGGTGCCTTTCATATTTGTGGCACTGGGAATGTCATTCCATGCCTCATCTGGCACCCCCCTGGATTTGTTCCAGAGGGCAAGTGTCTCCCTCTGCCTCCCCCCACCCCCACTCTGTTAGATGTTCACTTTAATTAGAAGTTTTAAAATGCAAGTTATATGCATTCTTTTCCTCATACTCTTTACATAATTGCTTTTGTTTGGGAACTTATGTCTTAGCGTGAGATTGTTACTGTTGTTGTTGTTAGGTGCCATCGAGTCAGTTCTGACTCATAGCGACCCTACGTACCACAGAACAAAACACTGCCCAGTCCTGCGCCATGCTCGCAATCATTGTTTTGTTTGTTGCTGCAACCACTGTCAAACCATCTCATGGAGGGTCTTCCTCTTTTTCGCTGACCCTGTACTTTACCAAGCATGATGTCCTTCTCCAAAGACTGATCCCTCCTGATAATATATCCAAGGTATGTAAAATGTAGTTTTACCATCCTTGCTTCTAAGGAGCATTCTGGTAGTACTTCTGCCAAGACAGATTTGTTTGTTCTTTTGGCAGTCCCTGGTATATTCAATATTCTTTGGCAGCACCACAATTTAAAGGCATCAATTCTTCTTTGGTCTTCCTTATTCATTGTCCAGCTTTCACATGCTTATGATGTGATTGAAAATACCATGGCTTTGGGTCAGGCACACCTCAGTCTTCAAGGTGACATCTTTGCTTTTCAACACTTTAAAGAGGTCTTTTGCAGCAGATTTGCCGAATGCAATACCTCTTTTGATTTCTTGACTGCTGCTTCCATGGGTGTTGATTGTGGATCCAAGTAAAATGAAATCACTGACAACTTCAACCTTTTCGCCGTTTATTATGATGTTGCTTATTGGTCCAGTTTTGAGGATTTTTGTTTTCTTTATTTTGAGGCGTAATCCATACTGAAGACTCTGGTCTTTGATCTTCATCAATAAGTGCTTCAAGTCTTCTTCACTTTCAGCAGGCAAGGTCATCTTCCTCCAATCCTGATGCCCGTTCTTCTTCATATAGTCCATCTTCTCGGATTATTTGCTCAGCATACAGATTGAATAGGTATGGTGAAAGGCTACAACCCTGATGCACACATTTCCTGACTTTAAACCCCACCATATCCCCTTGTTCTGCCAGAACAACTGCCTCTTGATCAATGGACAGGTTCCTCATGAGCACAATTAAGTGTTCTGGAATTCCCATTCTTTGCAATGTTATCCGTAATCTGTTATGATCCACACAGTGAAATGTCTTCACATAGTCAATAAAACGCAAGTAAGCATCTTTCTAGTATTCTCTGCTTTCAGCCAGGATCCATCTGACATCAACAATGATATCCCCGGTTCTATGTCCTCTTCTGAATCCGGCCTGAATTTCTGGCAGTTCCCTATCTATAGACTGCTAGAGCTGCTTTTGAATGATCTTCAGCAAAATTTTACTTGTGTGTGATATTAACGATAATGTTCGATAATTTCCACATTCGGTTGGATCACCTTTCTTGGGAATCGGCATAAATAGCATAAGACTAGTTGCTATTGGGTCGACTGTGACTCATGGCAAACCTGTGTATGTCAGACTAGAACCATAGGGTTTTGGATGGCTGATTTTTTGGAAATTGATAAGCAGGTCTTTCTTCCCATGTGTCTCTCGATGAACTCCAACCTCCAATCTTTTGGTTAGAAGCAGAGTGTGTGTACCATTTGCACCAGCCAGGGGCTCCCAGAGATTTATAGTTAGATATATATGCAATTAAATTTGATGAGAATATCCAGTGGTGCCTGAGAATAAGATAGGTGATCTCAGAAGTAAACTAGGTTAAGAGGGTAGAAAAATTGTACAAAAATGAATTAGAAATATAGATAAATTTTAGAGTAGTAGGAAATGTAAGGAGAGAAGGATAAAGAAAGTGTGAATAAACAACTTAAGCCAGATATACTACATCTCTGGACCTACTGTATATTGCCACTTTTTGAAGAAGAGAGTTAGATTTATTAGAGTATTTTTATTGTTCCTTTCATTTTATAGATTAGTCATTTTTTTGTGCGTTTTAGCTAATAACATTTTCATTCTGTTGTCATTTTTGTGGTTTATGGAGATTTTCTGTGAATGTTACTTTTGTAATAACCACTGATTACACATGCTGAGAATTTATTTTATACCAGGAATGTTGCTGAGCATTTAAGTGTATGATGTCATTGAATCCTCACAACAATCTCATAACTTAGATACTAGCATAATTAATGTTTTGTAGATGAGGAAACAGAGACTTTGAGAGATTGACCTGTAAATGTCCCAGATTCAGTAATAGCAAAACCAGGACTCAAATCCATTTTTTTTTTCCCATCAATGTTCGCACTTTTAACTACCATGTGAACTATTTATGAACATATTCTCAGTGAGTGTGACTTTTTTGTTTTGTTTATTTTTACCCAAACAGTAAATATGATATAAACAGCCAAGGACAGAGAGTATTTGAACAATTTTTGTAAATATATTATTTCCATTACCTACTTTAGCCAATACATTTGTAGACACAGCATGTGGTGTTATGTATACTGGCTTCAGCTATACAGGGAAAGATGATAGCTTTATACAGTCAACAAATACCATTTCTAATGGTGAATTAGATCTTGCTTTTCTTAACAAATACATAAATACATATATAATTAAAGACTTAGATTGAAAATTAATGTTAAAACATTATCTTAAAATGAAGAAACAGCGTAATGCTATATAGACTTACACACTCGTGCAAATAAAAAATTATAAAAGAAAACATCAGTTTACCAAAGAAATTAATGTGAGAAACTATTTTTATCTTTTTTTATATTGATCAATATTTCTTTCCTAATAGACGTATACTCTTTTTTCAAATTATTTCTGAGATCAATATTATTTTATTGATGCTAGAAATTTAATATGTATATTCTAATGTAAAAATGCAGCTTCTTTTTTTCCTAATTAAATCAAGAGCATTACTTTCATGATGACTCTGAAATAAATTATTCTGAATACTAAAATATTTCTTATAGCAATTTGCTCCAACTCACTTCAAGAAACATTTATTAAAGACTTACAATGTAGCAATCACTCCATACAGTGCAGGAAGAGTCCATGATTACTAATCAAACCAGGAAAATTGTACATTTGTTTTCCCCTTTAAAACATTACATTAGTGGATTTGTAGATTGAACACCACATTCCGAGTCTGGATTTCAGTCCCGTTGTGTATTCTAATTTGCGAGGTAGCTTTTGACAAATAGTTTAGCCTCAGTTCCTCAGTCTCATCTTTAAAATATAGACTTAGACTTAATGGCCTCCAAGGTAATTTTTAATTAAAAAAAGGTGATTGCATAAAGTAATTGTTGAGAATATATTTTTCACTGAATTTCTGAATGTGATTGCTGGCCAGTTATTTTTATTGAAAATATTATAACTATTGCATTAGGATTCTATACCATATTTTCCAAGAGTATCTAAAAGACATGAAAACTTCACAAGTAGCTGTTGGGATTAAATACTATATTTTTTTTTTCCTGTAAAGAAAGTGCTTAATTTTGCCATTTCCGTTCAAATTTAGTATAGTTAGCTAACCATTATGAGTCCTTTCAAACTGATTCTGATTGATTTTTGCATAAAAACTATTGACAAAAATAGTGACCTTAATACTTATTTGATTAACATCCTGATTGAATTTATTTTAATTTTGATGCAATGTATATTATAAGAATAATCAGCACAAAATATTGACTATCCTGTGTTCATTGGATTATGTACTAAGTTATTAAAATAGAGTGAAACAACATGAAGTTAATATTTTAAAAAAATAACCATATCTTTCCTTCCCCATTTCAAATTATGTGTAAATAGAATTAGGAATGAAGTGTTTAGAACATTTAAATTAGGTTTACAGACACTATTAAGGAAGTGCATTTATTTTTCTGAGAGGACATTAAACTTATTCAAGGAAATAACCAAGGTAGCAAAATATCATTTCCCAACATACATGATTCAAAAGCTTACAGAAGAGGGATGTATCCCTTGAACATAGCTGACCTTCTGGATATATTTTTCCTATATTTCATAGTTATTTTTAGCATCCGGACACTAAACTATTTTCTTATTATTGTTAAGTATTCACACTTAGAAATAAGAAAATCACATTTTTTGTTTGTTTTCCATTAAAGCTAATAATGTTCACTCTTTTTTCTTTTTAAGAAATACAGGGGTTTTTACTTTGCTTTCTCTAGTCACATGAAAGTAATTCAGGTTTATGGAGAAAGCTTTTGATAATACTCTAAGTGTAAAAATAAAACCAACTTATAAATTATCCCCATTTCAAGAGCAAAATAGTTAACATTCTCATATTTTGTGTTTAGTTATCTATCCTAATGAATATTACATAAGCATTTTCACATTTTCTTGAAAATTTTTGAAGTGTAATTTTAAGGAATACATTACTAAAAGAAAAGATGAAGATATAAATTATTCAACCATTCAACTCGTTTGAACTCTCGGTTATTTTCAATTGTTTAGAATTACATATGAAGCACCTATGAACATTTTTTGGCGCAATTTTTTTTTAAATGTTTGTGACTTTTTTAAATATACATTCCTAGAAGTATAATTATAAAGTCACAGATATGAATTCTTTAAACAGATATATAGTTTGTCAAATTTATTTTGCTAATACAGAGCCCTCACAGGTTTATGAGTGTGCCAACCTAGCAATTATTCTTTTAAATATCTTGTCTATTTTGATAGGTGAGAAATAAAATTTCATTGTTTTTATTTGGATTTTTGTGACAACTAGTTAAGTCAAACATTTTCAATATTTAATATTCATTTAAATTCTGTCCTTTCTGAATTGTTATTTTGACCTTTGTTCAGGTTTCTGTGGGGCTCTCAATGTTTATCTTAACTTCATGTTTGTGTTCACTATTTGGTGAAGATAATAACCTTTGTAATAGTTGCTGCAATCATTTTCCTATTGTATTCTTCTTTTAATTTTATTGTCTATAACAGCAAAGTTTGACTTTTTTTAATGTTTATGTAGTAAAATCAGTCTTTTTTTCTGTCACTGACTGATTATATGCTTAGTTAAGTTATTATCATCCCTGGATAATGCAAAAGGTTAACATGCTTGCCTACTAACCAAAAGGTTCGAAGTTCAAGTCCAGCCAGAAGTGTCTTGCAAAAAGATCTGGAGATTCACTGAAAAGTCAGCCATTAAAAACCTTCTTGAGCACAATTCTACTCTGACACACATGGGGTTGCCATAAGTCAGGGAGAAGTTAACTCAGTGGCAACTGGTTAAGTTATTACTGATCTAATAGTTAAATACTCACCTATATTCATTCCAATTTCAATATTGTATCTAAAATTAATGTATTTTTTCACAGATATTAGAAAATCTAAAGTGAATGTTTTTTTCCCCTCAAATACCTAAAAGCTAGTTTATTTTAAGGCCATTCTAATTGAATAAGACTATTCTAACAGTCACAACAGCTACTAAAATGTTCTTCTGATATAAAAAGTTATAAGCACTTTAAACTAGTTTCATATGAAATCAATAGTGTAAATGTGTCAGTAATGATGGTCTTGGTCATGCCCCAGTAACAAAGAATCTCCAAATTTTGGAGATGTAAAACAACAAATGTTTATTTCTCACTCATGCAACACGTACATCTATGATTTGCTGAAGGGAACTGTTAAGGATTGAATCATGTACCCCAAAAAAGATATACTGAAGTCCTAACCCATGCGAATGTGACCTTGTATGGAGAAATAGGGCTTTCCTTGAAGATATTATCTGTTAAATTAAGAATTTCATATTAGAGTATGGAGCCCTGATGGCACAGTGGTTAAGCTCTTGGCTGATAACTGAAAGGTCGACAGTTCGAACCCACCAGGCACTCCAGTGGTGAAAGACTTGACAGTTCGCTTCTTATGGGGACAGTTCTACTCTGTCCTATAGGGTTGCTATGAGTCAGAATCAACTTGATGGCAATAGATTTTTAATGGGTATTCTAGAGTATGGTGGGTCCTTGTCCTAATCCCTTCCAAGTGCTGTTTTATAAAAAGGGAACACAGAAACATAAATAAAGTCCCACACAGGATAAAGACAGCATGTGAGGTTCTGTCTACAAACCAAGGGACCCAAGGAATGTCTGGGGTTACAGAAACCTAAAGAGACAAGGAAGGATCATCACCTAGAGAAGACAGAGAGAGAGAGGGAGCATAGCCTTGTCAACATCTTGAATTGAGATTTCCACCCTCTAGAACTATGAGGAAATAAATTTCTGTTCTTTAAAGTCACTCAGTTTGTGATATTTTGTTATGGTAGCCCTGAGAAACTAAGACAGATAAACTTTTTCTTCCATGTTATCTTCATTCTTAGATCTCAGCTGAAGAACAACCAACCACCATCTAGATCACTGCAAAGCAAAACAAACAAAAAAAAAAAGAAGAAAAGAAAAAATGTGTGGCATAAGGAAAGAAAATGTAACAAGTACACATGGTCTATTAAAAATTTCCTTTCGAATAAATAGCATGCTGTGGGTTTTTTTTGTTGTTGTTTTTCACATTTCATTTACTAGTCAAATGGTTTCAGTTAATTTCAAGGTGATAGGGAAGGACAAGATTCACTTGTGACCAGGAGAACTGAAAATATTAGATGGAGCACTAGTGACTACTCTAGTCTGACTTTGTTGTCATGAAATATTCAGTGTATTTACTTTCTTACTTGTTAAAAACAGTCACATCCTTTCAAGAAGAGACAATTCAAAAATACCAATTATTTCAGGAAACTGAGTGATGACTAATATTTCCTTCACTCACTCTGTATGTGGATCCTTTAACCTGGAAATCCATGAACTAAAAAAGACAAATTAGGTGCTCTACACATCTAATATGAAATAGTGAAATTAGGATAGGTGCAACCACAATAAGATGTGGTATGGGAGATCCATGTCAGTTACCGACTAATAGGAATTCTGACATCTTACTGGGCAATGGTGGGGTAGTCCCTTATCTTCTTCTTGTTGTTAGGTGCCATCGAGTTGGTTCCAACTCATAGCAACCTTTTGTACAACAGAACGAAACACTTCCCAGTCCTGTGTCATCCTCACAATCATTGCTATGTTTGAGCCCATCATTGCAGCCACTGTGTCAAGCCATGTCATTGAGGATCTTCCCCCTGTCCACTGACCCTCTACTTTACGAAGCATGCTGTCCTTCTCCAAGGACTCACTGTCCTTGCTTCTAAGGACTATTCTGGCTGTACTTCTTTTCAGTACAGATTTGTTCATTTTTTCTGGCAGTCCATGGTATACTCAATATTCTTTGCCAGCGCCATAATTCAAAGACATCAATTCTTCTTAGGTCTTAGGGATGGATAATACTTCTTAATTAAGCAACCACTCTTTTCCCGGAACAGACTTCCCAACCTATTCTTCTCCATGGTCCTTGGCTCTCTACCTCCTGGAAGATGCTGTATTTTCCATTATTGTTCTTGTCTACATGTAAAGAACTTCAGAAAATATTTCCTCTTTGAGTGTTAATCAGTTTTCTCAGTTGGCTTCCTGATGACTGAAGGTTGGAAACTGAAGTGTCTTCTGAATTCTCAAGCAGCTATAGACATTCTCAGCTATGGTTTCTGGTTTGTTTGCTTGTTTGTTCATTGGCTGGTTTATTTTGCAGTGCAATTATATTAAAAAAATAACAGCAAAAACCTTGGCTCTTATTTTAGTCTATTGATCTCCATGAGTCAAGAGTCACATCCACAATTACTTCTAGACATAATATTTAGATTTGCTATATTTATTGATTTCACTCCTCCCTATGCCTTAAGTTTATCAGACTTAGATTTGAGAGCTCTATATTGAGAATTTTCCTCAAGATATTTCTTAAATTCAAAGCATTTACCAGGTGCCACAGACTTATGCCTGTGGATCACCCCTTTGGGACAACTTAGTTCATTTGAAAGTTTTAACAGTGGGTCTGAGGACTATAGCATTGACTTGATGTTTGCTATAAGGCTGAATTTTAACTGGCCTTGACTCTTAAGGGCCTTTTCAGTTTTATCATTTAGGTTTGAAGAGCATTTTCCTTTTTCATCCCCAAATTTCTGCACTTAATTGTTTTTATTACTGCTATTAAACAAGCATCTTATTTCTTTAGATTGCCTTTGATACTGCATTATCTAAATGCAGTCCTATCAAAAACCACACAGAAATTTCACATTCTACTTTGCAACCTCTTCCCTTAGAGTTACAAATTCGTTAAGTCTCCTTCCCAAGTTAATGGAGGTAATGCTTTACCAAATCCCTCACCACTGTATAATACAGATAATCTCCAATCCATCTTGCAACATCTGTTCCTTCTCTGCTTTCCAATTGACTAGGAAGATAATGCCACATTTTGTGTATTTTGTTATGGCAGGACCCATTAGTGCTATCACTCAAGAAACTCTAGGTTATGCTGTAGCAACAAATGATCTACAACAAAGGTTTGCATGATATTGTACTGTGGCTGAAGGGAGGAGACTTTGGCAAATTCCTTCCTGGCTCTTAAAGTCTCTGTCTGGAGGTGGTACATATCACTTCTCCTCACGATTCATTGACCAAAGCAAGTCATACAGTCTCAATTAACTTCAGGGTGGAAGAAAAGAAAATGTCCACCATGTGCTTGGAAGAGAACTTGAATGACTGCCAAAATAACCATTTCATTAATGGCTTTAGATTATTTTATTATTGTCCTGTATTTAGCAACATCCATTATTATTTAAGGCTAAGAATATGATCTAATATATATGAAGAATTGAAATAAATGGGTGGGTGATGTTTAGCAATTTTATACCTCAAATTAAGATAGAACATTTAGAGTATGTTTGAAAGAGCCTTTCCAACCATGGAGTTGTTCAATATTGAAGTGTAGATGGAATCTGTTTATATAGATTATATTTTTAATTGTAAAGAGTTTCATCTGCTTTGTAATATTGAATCTGCACAGTAAAGCAGTGCTATTAAGAATTAGAAAACAATACTTTTAGTGTTTAACTCTCAAATTTTTGTATTGTAAATTTACCAACTTCTCACTGATTTTTAGTGGTACTCTGCTCTTCACTAGACTGTAATGGTAGCCTATCGGAAAGTTCTCAAGCGACAAACCAAATAAGGGTTTTACCATTTATAACAGTCGCTCTATATTTGCAGTTATGTTTTGCACCCAGCTGTGCTACTCCTTTGAAGTAAGATGTAAGGACACAATTAGGTTCTTAAAAAATTCTTAATCTCAAGTGATTCTCTCTGTGTCAGTTCGCTAAGGGGAAAGATAGTTTAAGTATATCTCTGTTTTGTTAGCTTACATGGGAACAGCATCCAATGTAACCATTTGACATATTCTCTTAAACAGAGCACTGGGGACCTTTTGTAACCCTGTCCTAAAGTACCACATCTATAGTCAGTAAAACATTTTATTACTTATCCTGATGCATGGGTGCACTGAGGCTCTGTGTCCGACATTATTTAGTATTATTTCCATACGTTCATAAGCACATAGTTTAATGGGCATTATGATATACGGTTAAGTAGTCTAGGTGACATCTGATAGTAATCTTTGAGTCAATAAAGGAAACAGTGCTTTAAGAAAAGAATGAGCAAGCCCTAGCTGTAGGAGCAAGAAAGAGAACATTATAAAAGATTTAAAAGCAAGGTACACGTTTTCTGGTCCAGAAGCCATTCACTACAGCAATAAAATCTGTCCTCAACCCTATTGTAAAGATTTGTCTATGGACTATAGTGTAGTAATTTGTTTAGGTAGATGGCATAATATTACCATTTAAAAATGATTTTCTAAGGTTATGTTTCTTGAATATTGCGAAAGAAATAAATTGAAAAATGAATGTTAGTAATGTAGAATAAAAATAGTTCTGCCATAACACTGTTTTTCACAAAGAACTTTCTCCTGATCAATCACAGGATTAAATGAGGATAATAACTCTCATTAAATCATGCTATTAACATGACCATGCATGTTGTCTTTTATTGGGAATAGTATATTTTCCAGCTTTTAATTTTTCAGTTTCTCAGAGTTGATCCACATTGAGTATCTAAATACTTCTACTAGTCCCATGAGAAAAGAACAAAAGAAAACTCTGAAAAATATTTTTATTTTTTGCCAAAGTCTTGACTGAGCTATTAAAGTTTCTTTCTCATAATTTTCTTTATAAATTACATTTTGTTTCTGTTACACTGTTGGTATTCTTTATTTGTTTAAAGTTTTAACTTCACTTTCTCTCATTAACTATGCTAACATGCATACTTTGGTACCAGAATTAATAAAACATAATTTAAAAAAGTGAAAACTAATTGGCATCATTATTACATAGCTATTTAACTCATGAGAAGTTTGTCACTGAGGTGTTAGAATATGGAAAGGACTTAGTATTTTAGTGCAATAGTAGTTGCCAAATAAATAGCATTAAAAAAAAAAAAAACCAGCAACTACTAAAAACTTGGCACAAAAGTCACCATAATGACTTAGATTACAAAATTATTGAAACTAAATATTAATGAGGATGTGTGGCAACTAGAACTCTCATACATTTTTGCTGAGAATTTAAAACCAAATGTGGAAAATTCTGGCAGTTTCCTATAAAACTAAAAATGTACCTATAACACAGAAATTTCTTAGTTATCTGTCAAAGAGAAATTAAAAAAACTAAATAAATGTCCACACATGCACAAAAACAAAAGTGTTTAGAGTAACTGTCATGGATTGAATTGTGTCTCCCAAAAATAGGTATCAATTTGGCTATGCCATGATTCCCAGTATTGTGTGATTGTCCACCATCTTGTCATCTGATGTGATTTTCCTATATGTTATAAATCCTATCCTATGATATTAATGAAATGGATTAGTGGCAGCAATGTTGATGAGATCTACAAGATTAGATTGTATCTTAAGACAATCTCTTTTGAGACATAAAAGAAAGAAGCGAGCAAAGAGACGGCGGGACCTCATAACACCAAGTAGATAATGCTGAGAATGGAGTGCGTCCTTTGGACCCAGGGTTCTTGCGTGGAGAAGCTCTTAGACAAGGGGAAGATGATTGATGACAAGTATCTTCCTCCAGAGCCAACAGAGAGGGAAGCCTTCCCCTGGATTTGATGCCCTAAATTTGAACTTACAGCCTACTGGACTGTGAGAGAATAAATTTGTCTTTGTTAAAGCCATCCACTTGTGGTATTTCTGTTATAGCAGCACTAGATAACCAAGACAGTAACTTTATTCATAATAACCTAAAACTGTGAACTGTGCAGATGTCCGTAAGTAAGTAAAAAGACAAACATGTTCACGCAAGAGAATACTGTTCAGCGATACCATCAAAACATTCATCAATAAGATGAATCTCAATACTGTGCTGAGTGAAAAAGCCTTACACTAAACAATACTTAGTGTATGATTCTGTTTGTATGAATGGAAGAGGCAAATCCACTCTATGATGTGCTGGAAACTATCAGAACAGTGGTTGCCTCTGAATGCTGGGATGGGGGTAGTGATCTACTAGGACAAACCAAAAGAAAACTTTCTGAGGCAATGATGATGCTTTAATTCTTGATAACAATGATGTATGCATTTGTTAAAACTCAGCAAATATACACTTAAGATTCATACATTTTGTTGTATATACATTTTTCATCAAAAGAAAAAAAATTGTAAATAAGTATTGAATTCTAGTTAATGCTGTGAATACTGAAGTATTTGGTGGGAGTGTATAGATTCATGCAATCTACTTTTTACTTTTAACACATTGCAAATAACATGAATGGCTAGATATGTGCTAAATCATGTAACATATCTACCATGTACATTAATAGTAGAATGTAGGCTATTGTGTATATATACTGACGTTTACTGTAAAATTTCTTCAACTTTTCTGTATGATTAAAATTTTCCATTACTTTCGAAAAAACTAAAACTGGCCCACAAGAGAGGAGTTTTGTTATCTTAACCAAAACTCAAGTAAAAATCAAGCGGAGTTTTTAAGGAAATTATTCAACATTCATTATTTACTAATAAGAAAGGAAACTGACTAGAGCGAACTGGTTTGTGAAGTTACTTACCAAGTAATATAACGGCTTCTGGAACCTTTTCCCAAACAGAAGAAAATAAAGAAGTTACCGTTTTTTCTCTTGCATAGAATAAAAAAAAAGAATCAGGAAATTGCTTCAATATAAAGTTTCTTATGTGGGAGCAGTCAGTAGAAAGAACAATGCCAGTTAAAAACTTAGCTACTTTTTTAAGACGTTCTCTATCTGGAGTGAAATTAATAAGAGATGCTGATTAATGCCTACTAACATGAAATATTGGCACCATCTCACATTTTTGTTATAATTGGACTGCACTACCATTTACCAAGAGACAGTTACCCAGCCTACAGCACCTTGCCTAGCACTGACCTTATAAACTTAATTTTGAACTTCACAGCTTGACAAGTTTCTTGGCTTATCCAGTTTTGTACATAGTTGTTGTATCTATGAGAAATTTCTGAATGAATTGGGTATACTTATGTGGAAACTTATAATAAGTGCCATGTGCCACTAATTTTTAATAAAAATTAAACATTAATAGTATTTAACTGCTAATAATACACTATTTGTAGTTTGTATAATAGTTTAGCTACAGCTGTTTAATATTGATATACTTCTGTTTGTGCTGTACTAATAAAATACCTGTTGCATTTATATATACATAAGCCATTACAGAATTTAACTTTTGCACTATTAATCATTAACGTGTCACTTCACACTAATTTTCCGAATTTGGTTTGACTATGTGGTTTTAAATGCTCTTAAAAAGTCTAAGTGATTACAAAGCAATTAAATAGGCACAGATAACTGTTAAGGGGAAAAAAAAAACATGAAAGAAATTACAGTTACTTTGTTGGGAAAAGACAGTAAGAACTAGCTATAAAAAGGGTAATCGCTAGTGAAGGTACCAGTGTTGCTTTTGAAATTATTAAGTTATTCTGAAACTTTAATATTATGTTTAAGGAGCCCTGGTGGTGCAATGAAAAAGCACTCAACTGCTAACCAAAAGTTAGTGATTCAAATCCACCCAGCGGCACCAATGGAGAAACACCTGGTGATCTGCTCCAATAAAGATTACAGTCTAGGAAACCCTATGGGGTAGTTCTACTCTGTCACGTGGGGTCTCTATGAGTCAGAATTGACTCGATGGCACACAATAACAACAATCCTATGTTTAAACCCAGCAAAATCTATGCCACATCTTGGAAAGTCTTTTTCAAAGTAGTCTCTTTGTGTCTTTTGAATAATAAATACCTGAAAAAAGTGCTGTTTTTGTTTCTTCTAGTATGAAACAAATATCTTGAGCATTGTTTTTATTTTTAATTTCTTAATGATTTATGCTGAATTTCTTAGAGCATTTATGAGAAATAACTTTAAATAAACCAGAGTTTTATCATTATTGGTACACTGTCCTACTTTTTCAATAAAAAGTCTGAAACTTTTTTATATAAAAATAGAATGCAAAGACACAGGCTCTGAATATATGATTAGCTGATTTAACACATCTCTGTCTCAGAATCTTGAAGCCTCACTTAAGGATGCTTAACAGAGTCTCCAATTGTCAGCCTAAAGGTATGTTCTTTTTTAATATATTTCTAGAGTTCAGTGTGGATAATGACCACGAGCAAACAAAGATTACTTGTTTTCATCATTGCATAAAGTTCAGGTCAAAGATTCTTAGAAGAAAAAGCCTTTTGAGGTTCAGTGATTGTTTCCAAACTTGTTTATTACATTTCAATATGGAACAGCATGACTCACTTATGATAACAGTACCCAAAAAGTTTAAAGGAAAAAAAAAATCCTTATTAAAAAAAAAATTGTTATATAAATATGTCTTACCAAGCTTTAGAGGGTGATAACTAACAGTATTTATTTTCTTTTTTTATTGTTATTTATGCAGTAGGAGAAATAACAATATTTTTTATATCAGAGCTATTTAATTGCAACAAAAATTACTACTGTTAAATGGTATCTGCTAACAGATGTGAAGCTGCTTTTCTACTCAAGTCAAATTACAGTTGCCTTGAGTATGCAGTAAGCAGTGTAATTTTTTTTCTTTTCCAAATGATGTACTTGTGTATCTCAGAAGTCTGATTAGGCATGTTCTCAGTTGCCAAGCAACACTTAGAAATATTTCAATCATATTTAGTATTTTGGTCTCAAGAGAAAATGTACTATCTTCTTCAATATTAACAATCTTTTTGGCAAAAATATGGGTTTAGTGCTCCACTCTGTCATTGGCTAACTAGCATTACTTGTGGGCAAAGAATAATGAGTAGAGATTCCCTTATGGCAAATCAAATATCAGATTGACAAGCCTTAAATATTTCACATATAGGTGTAAAAAATCGTATTTTAAGCATTTAGATTAAAGCACATATAATAATACAGCATTCTGTATTCAAGGCACTATCGGTGCATTCCTCTTTTTATTATAAAAGAAGGTCTTCAGGTATACGAAATGATGAATACTCCATCTTTTTTCTGGGCATTAATCCAATGACCAGATGGTTGGCAAAATCCACATAGATTTGTGATTGCTACTACAAACAGTCTCTAATTAGGATTCTTTAATTGAGGCACAATGTTATGGATTGAATTGTGCCCCCCTAAAAACGTGTTGTAAATCCTAACCTCTATGCCTGTGGTTCTAATCCCATTTGGGAATGGGTTGTCTTTGTTATGTTGAAGAGACAAGACTAGCGTGGGGTGTGTCTTGAGTCAATCTCTTACAAAATGTAAAAGGAAGATATTAAGGAAGCAGAGATGGGGAAAAGAGATGTCAAGCCACATGAAGATGGCCAAGAAGCAGAAGCTCAAAGAAACAAGGACCTTCTCCCAGAGCCGACACAGAGAGAAAGCCTTCCCCTAGAGCCAGCATCCTGAATTTGGACTTCTAGTCTCCTAAACTGTGAGAAAATAGATCTCTGTTTCTTACAGACACCCACTTGTGGTATTTCTGTTATAGGAGCACTGATTAACTAAGACAGGTACTGACAAAAGGGAGGAAAAAAATGTTTACTTCCAATAGGAAACAGTAAAAAGTATACTGTACTCATACTTTCTCAAATTTTCATTAAGTCAGTTAATATGCATCAAGTATAATAGATGGTGAGTGATATCTAATTTCCATATTCAGTCTTTAATAAACTGTGAAGACAGGATCCCTATTTTACACTGGAGAAAATTGAGTCTCAGAAATGTTAGACATTCAATATGTAATAATATTGGAATTAATCCTAACTCTCACTTTGAATCTTAAACTCTTTCCCTCCATTTCAGTGCCACCCAATTCTTCCCTGATTTGAAAGTCTCTGTTACTCATTTAGACGTCTTTCTTCCACTTCCGCTAATGTTAGAATAGCTTTTCTCAGTGTGAACATTTCCGTCTTCTCCTTGTTCTTCTGTGTGCCCCTGACTTCTCTTCTAGATTACACTCCCTTAATTTTGTTCTACTAATAGCTTTAAGGAGCCCTACTGGCCCCGTGGTTAAGAGCTTGCCTGCTAACCAAAATGTCAGCAGCTCAAATCCACCAGCTGCTCTTTAGAAACCCTATGGGGCAATTCTACTCTGTTCTATAGGGTCATTATGAGTCAGAATCGACTTGACGGTCATGGTTTTTATATTTTTTTTTAGTAGCTTAAAAGGCACTGGCCATCACAGTGTTTTCCTCTATTAACCAATTAAAGTATTTTGAAATCCTATGTATTCTCTTACATACTTTATCTTTTCAAAAAAATTTATCGTGCTTTAGGTGAAAGTTTACAGTGCAAACTGGTTTCTCATTCAAAAATTTATACACAAATTTTATGTGACATTTGTTTCAATCCCCACAATGTGATAGCACTCTCCCCCTTTCCACTCCAGTTTCCCCGTGTCCATTCATCCACTTTTCCTGTCCCTTCCTGCCTTCTCGTATTTGCTTTTTGTGCTGTGTTGCCCATTTGGTCTAGAATACTTGATGACTGAACTAAGAAGTACGTTCCACATGTGTGTTATTGTTTGTTTTATAGGCCTGTCTAATCTTTGGCTGAAAGGTGGACTTCAGGAGTAGCTTCAGTTCTGAGTTAGGAGGGTGTCTGGGGGCCATAGTCTCAGGGGTTCCTTCAGTTTCCATCTGACCAGTAAGTCTGGTCTTTCGTGTGTGTAAATTTGCGTTTTGTTCTACATTTTTCTCCTACTCTGTCCAGAACCCTCTATTGTGATCCCTGCCACAGGGATTGGTTGTTGTAGCCAGGCACCATCTAGTTCTTCTGGGCTCAGGCTGGTAGAGGCTGTGGTTCATGTGGCTTAGTTTATCTTGAAATGTAATTTATTTATAATTTAAATTGTTGCAAATGATGTAATTTCTGACAAAAAGTAAGTATTGAAACTTTAAAAGGAAACTGCATATCACTTATTTAAATGCATCCACGGGAATCAAAATATAATAGATTTTTGACACTCACAGTCATTCATTCAAATAAATATTTAAGAGCTTCTTTAAGAGCCAGAAATTTTACATTACTTATTTTCCATCTATATTTCCATTCTGGTTTCTCCACAGAATTTTGTCCATACGAAATATAATTTTATGCTTGGAAGTCTGTTATTGATTACACTATCATATTTTCTGAAACAAAAATATGTGCATAAGTTATGTATATTTTAAATGACCTATGATGATAAGGTTTAATGCCTCATCTGAATTCATTTACATTACATTTTTTATTAGTATCAACTTAGACCATAAATATATTAGTTAGTGTAATAAATAAATTTTAAAAGTGAAAGGACATTTTATTTGAATTGAATCTATTAAAGAGATGAAAACAACTATTTTCATTTCAAATTAATTCTTTTATCTACTAATAAATAGTACTTATTGCTTGAATGAGCTGCTATTTAGCATTAGTTCTATTCCTACATTTTTCTTATATGAGTGCTGAGAAATACTTTTCACATAGACAAAAATGTAAAAAATTTTGTAATAATGTTATAAAACTCTTTAAACTCCATTATATACCAAAAAATTACATGTTAATTTATAATCAAAATTTATTTTTAAAAATGTACCAGCTGAAAACTCAAGACTCTCTTCGTTTTTCTTGTAAAGAAATGGAAACCAATTTGTTTACAAAAGAATATATCATCCAGTTTTCAGTCACTCACTTATTCAAGCCCAGTAGAAATATTTTGAATTGTCCACTTGTTATATACTAAAGAGGTTTTTACACCCCATGGCAGTACACCATTTTTCAAGATCTTTGGGAGATCTGAATTATTGTTGTAAAGCATTGTCAGGCAGTTTTGAAAGGAGAGTGAGAAAGGAGACCAGAGTGGGATCTAAAGCAAAGTAATTAAGAAAGTTGTGTAAATGAAAGTTGAGAAATTCCATCAAACTCTTTGTTTCAGAGACTATCTCTCAAAGTCGGGGTACTGGCAAGGGAGGTTGTACTCCAATTTGTAGATCTTGTTCTAATTCATCAGCTCTAGTTAACTGCAGATTCCTTATAAATAATAATATCTTTTTCCTTCACAAAATCCTGCCATTTTTGCAGGCAGTCAGCCATTGTCCAGGCAGATTTACTTTTCCCCTCTCCCAATCCCTAACCAAAACTAACCCTTTTTTCTCTCATATTCACTTTTTGACCTTGAACTCATTTATTCATTTATATATTAACTTAACTATGAAATAAGTGCTGTGTTCATGCTTTGGAAACCTAATACATGGTTCTGTCTCTTCATTATGAAATTTCAGTGCTCTTCTACATTGCTCTTGTTTTTAGCTGCCGTGGGGTGGACTCACGATGACCCCATGTATTACACAGTTCCTTAGAGTTTTCTTGGCTGTAATGGTAAAGGAAGCAGATCACAAGGCCTTCTCTTCTGGTGCCACTAGGTGGGTTTGAACTACCACCTTTAGGTTAGCAGTCCAGCAGAAACTGTTTGTGCCACCTAGGGATCTTCTTCTACATTATGGCAGCTGAAATTTAGTGAAACTGGATTCCCCACTCCCCATCTTCTTTTTGGAATTGAAACAATCAAATTAGCAAACAAGAAATGCAAAGTTCCAACAGCTTTGGAATAGTCAAGTCCTGATCAATGGTGCTAAATTCTAAAATAATTTTATTAACCAATATGCATATATAATGGGGAGCCCTGGTGATGCAGTGGTTAAGAGCTACGGTGAGCTATGGCTGCTCACCATGAAAGAAGGTAGTTCGAATCCACTAGCCCCTCCTTGGAAGCCCTGTGGGGCAGTTCTAGTCTGTCCTATAAAGTCGCTATGAGTCAGAATCTGCTAGACGGCAAAGGGTTTGATTTGGTTTTATATATAAAGGGGAATGCACCAGTCACAGATATAAGGAAAGAAGACCTCCGTATATTCGTTCTTACCACATACCCAAGCTCAACTAGAAAGAGAAAAAGCATCTTATTACTACAAATAATTAAGAGCTTTTCTAAGTGACTCAGCTATTTCAACTGTTTCCCAGCAATACCTATCTCCTTTATTCCCCTTTTTGAACAACCTGTATCTAGGAATACAATTCTCAACAAAGAAACACATACTTGGTTGAAAGTGGTAAAATTTGCGATGGTGGCTATGTAAAGTCAGCAAGTGCCTACTGTGGATATTTGTCCTTTGAGTCAAAGTTTGTGGCTTGGCAAGTGTCACAGGTAACCTCATATCATTAATAATACATGTTTCTTGCTAATCATATTTCTTGATTGGACTATTAGTCTCACAGAACAGTAATGGCTAATAGAATTTTCAACATAGATCTAACACTTCAATTAATTTCATTGTTTATTATATAAGAGAAGAATTTTTTTTTTTTTAAGAATTAGTAGTACTGTGAGGGGAACAAAAATGAATTAAACCACTCTGTTTTACCTGGCATAGTGGTTAAGAGCTTGACTGCTAACCAAAAGGTTGGCAGTTCAAATCCACCATCCACTCCTTAGAAACCCTATTCTGTCCTATAGGGTCTCTATGAATCAGAATCAACTTGATGGCAACGGGTTTTTTTTTTGGATTGCTTTATTTTACATGTAAACAGCAATATTTTATAGTTTTCTACTCAATCAAAAAATGAAAAATTAAATGAAAATAAACATGGGGACTAGAAATATTATTAAAGTTAAAAGAAAGAGAAATTTATATCTAAGGAAAATGCCAAGAATAAAAGGAGATGGAGAAACCTTTTTAAAAAACAAGATGATGTAATAGATTTTGTGGAACCTAAAATGTTTTCTCTTAACATCCCTTACTCACGCTTGCCTCTCAGCTTTGCATACGCGCTTCCTACGTTATACAACACCCTTTGTTCCCTTCCCCACCTTTCTTCATCTGAGTATTCTTAGTTCACTTCCAAGTCCCCGTTCAGTCATCACATTTTTCAGAAACATTTCCTGAAACCGGGTGAGTGTCGCCCACATATGTGCTAGTTGACTTCACCATACTCTCCCTGTGTAGTGAGCACCGTAGTGTAACTGCTTTGTTTGCTTATTTCTCTGCACTTGCCTCTCCTAGACTGTAAAGTTCTTAAGACTGGAAGTAGTTATTTTTTCACTGTTATATCCCAAGGATAATGGTTAATTTTATGTGTCAACCTGGCTAGGCTATATTGCCCAGATTTTTACTCAAACTCTAGTCTAGATATTGCTCTGACTGTATTTTGTTGATGTGATTAACAATCAACTGACTTTAAGTAAAGCAGATTACATGCCACAGTGTAGGTGGGCCTCATCCAATCAGTTGAAAGTTTTAAGAGCTAATCTAGGGTTTCTTAAGAGAGAAGTAATTCTGCCTCAAGACTGTAAGGCATTTGAACACTAATATGAATTACTTTTGATCCTCTTCAATTTATTTTTAAGGGCAAATCTAAAATTTAAGTATAGAATTACTGTATTGAGAATTTAACATATCCTTTTGAACTATATTAGTATTTTTGTTAGTATAGTAAGTGTCTTTGCTAATACCCTGGTTTGAAAGTTGCATGTTTAGTATGTTCTGCTCTAACCCTATTTTTCTCATGAGTCCTGCTATTTTTAAGGTGTGATTTACAAAATATGACATTTTTCAGGCATTCATATAATGAATAATATCAAAAACATCTTTAAAATTAATCTTAGAAATGACTTTTTTTGGTCAAACTAGTATTATTAAGATACGTGGATTGGCCAATGCATTCTTGACACAGACCTCGTCTTTATATAAACAGTTATTTAGGGAGTGTTGTATCCTCTATTCTTGGCACTGACCTCCTAAACTTAATCAACAAATTGGAAAATTCTGGTTATCTGATGCTGACTCTGAGGTTAACTTATTTTTGCACCTAGAATATGTTGCATTTACTTCAAATAAGCTTGTGCTAGATGTGGTCAGAATACTTATAAAGGCTGAGATTTTTATCACATTTATAGAACAAGTGGAATAACATTATTTGGTCTGTTTAACTAGAAATGCTTCTGTGTGTAGAAGAATTTGGTGTGATACTTCCTTTCAATATAAGCCGGTAATAAGCTCAAGGGTTAAAAAAAAAAAAAAAATTCTTGTTTAATTTTATTTATCAATTACTACACTTACATCCCAAAATAATCTATTATTTTTGTCTGACAAAGTTGGTATAGATCAGTGTGAATTAAAAAAAATAATTGTTAGTTTTTATAAGGTGGGTTTTAAGGAAAGGACTTACTCTCTTGTATTTCTATGATTTCTAAGAATACAATATTCTGTGGTAGTCGGTGGTGCTGTTTATCAAATGTTTCTGGCCTCTGCCTTCTGGCCACTTGGTAAGATTGCACTTCCTGGCCTCCTGGTAGTTGTGTTGGCCATATGTCTAGTTCTGGCCAATGAACTGTGAGCAGAAATGACGTGCATCACTTGTGAAATAGAGCTCTTAATTGCTGATGTGAGACCCACTTACAGAGCTCGCTTTAACCTTGACATGGCAGCTGACAGCCTTCAAGATGGTTACTGCTGTCAGCCTGAGTGCCTGAGTTATGAGCAGCCTGGATTTTTGAGTTACTAATACTAGTGATGAGCATGAAGCAAATGCAAGGAAGTAATCTTTGTTCAGGCTCCTAAGATTTTAGGGTTCTTCGTCAAGTGCAGCATAAACTAGCCAATTCTTACAGATGCAATATAAAAATGTATTTTAAGATACGTCAGAGATACTCTTCTTTACTAACGGCTATTATTCGTCTGTTACTGCGTGTGTATATATATATAAATAGATAGATAGACAGATACCTAGAGTTCTTGTTTTTAGAGTAAAGCAAACTTAATGTAGAACTATGCAAATATAAAATCTAATTTCCAAAAATAATTTATAAATGTTAGAAAAATAACATATATATCCAAATACAGTGAAACTAAATTAAAAATTGTTAGAAAAATGTTGCAAATAATAAATTTCAATTTTACTCATAGCTTTCATGATAGATGTGTTATTAGATTCAGATAATATTTAGTTACCTGCATTTTACTAAAAATCTATCAATAAATGACACTAGTTTTAAAAGTGCAACAACTCGATTGTAATACATTTCATTTAAAACAGTATATTTGCATTCCTTTACGAAAACTTGATTTTTTTCTTTTTAGTACAAACATCCATATTCTTGAATAGAAACTAAGTACTTAAGACAAATTTTAAATATTTCTTTGCATAGTACTATGCTTATGAATATATACATACATATAAAGACAATCCTACGAATTTATGTTCTTTAAAATCAAGAGAAAAAAGTTAAATTTTTTGTCACTATGTAATGTTTTTAATCACCTTCTGAAATTTAAAAATATTTCCAGCATTAGAATAAAAGTTTAGAAAACTGACAGTGTACATGAAAATACTCTTTAATGAAAAAGTAAGAGGTGATTGGTTTGTCTATTTCTTTTTTGTTATGTTAGAACAGTAGCTTTTTTACTCAGCAATATTTAGAGCTCTCAGCTGCTAAGCTCTTCTCTTTTTAAGAGGCCTAAGCTTAAAGTAATTCAGCTTCTTATCTTTTTCTTGCCTATGGGCTGTTTATATTAACACAACAGTTGAATTTTTCTTTGGACAATTCATAGCAGTATAGCTTTAACAGCACAGACTCCAGTCAGACAGCCTGAATCAGTCTATAGAATTTATTGCTTGACTCTAGGGCAGGTTAATCAAACACCTCTGTGAGAAGGTTTGAAATTAAAAATTAAATTTCTGGAACTACTAAAGAGAATTTCAGCACCCTGTTTTTTCTTGAATGATTTTTGGTGATGTGTGCCTTTCAGGGATTTTTTCCACTTCATTTGAGTTGTTGAATTTATTGACAAAAATGTTCATAATATTCCCTAATTTCCTTCTAATTTCTGTGGGATCTGTAGGTCTCTTTCATTTTTGCTGTTACTAATTTGTGTTATTAATCTTTTGTTTTTTAGTCTAGGTGGAAGTTTAATAAGTTTTAAAAATTATTTTCAAACAATCACATTTCAGATTTATTGATTTTCTCTGTATTTTTGTCCATTTCATAGTTCATTGATTTGTATTCTATTATTTCCTTCTAGGAGCCCTGGTTAAGAGCTCAGCTGCTAACCAAAAGGTCAGCAGTTCAAATCTACCAGCCATTCCTTGGAAACCTTCTGGGGCAGTTCTATTCTGTCCCGTAGGGTTGCTATGAGTCAGAATCCACTCAATGGCAAGTTTTTTTTTTTTCTTTAATTTCCTTCTTTATGCTAATTTTGGCTTTTTTGTTCTTCTATGTATAACTTATTAAGATTCAAGCTTAGATGACAAACTTTAAAATTTTTATTATTTTCTTCCGTAATCTCTTAAAGCTATACATTTTCCTGTAAACACTGTTTTGGCTTCTTACCACATATTTTAATATATTCTGATTTCAATTTTATTAAATTAGAAATATTTTCTATTTTCCTTAACACACATGTTATTTTAAAGTATGTTGTTTAATTTCAAAATCATCCATTTCTAATTTAACTCCATTAAAGTAAGAGAATGAGGAGCCCTGGTGGTGCAGTGTTTAAAGTACTCGGCTGCTAACCGAAAGGTCAGTGGTTCAAACTCACCAGCCTCTTGGCTGGAAAAGGATGTGGCAGTCTGCTTCCATAAAGATTTACAGCATTGGAAACCCTATGGGGCAGTTCTACTCTGTTTTGTAGGGTCACTATGAGTCGGAATCTACTCGATGGCAGTGGGTTTGGTTTTTGGGTTGGTAAATTAAGAGAATAATTCTTTGAAAAAGAGCTTTAAATTTGTTAAGACTTTGTTATGTTCTATCCTGTTGAATGTCCCGTGTGTACTTGGAAAGAATATATACACTATTGTTTTTTGTGGGAGTTTCCTATAAATTTCAAGTACATATAATTGATATAATTGGTCAAGTCTTCTAAGTTCTTACTCATTTTCTATTTGTTTCATCAGTTACTGAGAGAAGATTGTTGAAAAATTCAAATATGATTATGAATTTGTCTATCTCTCCTTTCAGATTGTCAGATTGTTCTTTTTTTAAAAAAATATGTGGTATTGGGATTTAGGATTGACGTTATCTTGCTGGGAAATTGGCCCCTTTTTTTAATATGAAGAGTTCCTCTTTGTCCCTGTTAACAGTTCTTGTTCTGAAGTTTACTTTGTTATTAATTTTACCATGCCAGCTTTCTTACAACTGAGGTTTACATGTTTTTTTTTTTCTTTTTTGGTCACTTATTTCAATTTATAATCTTTGAAAATTGTTGGCATACTTGAAAGTTTCCTAAAACTTTTTTTTAACTCTTAACCAATCTGTTCCCTTATATTGAAAATGGATCTGTTTCAACAGCGCATAGATAGAACTTGTATTTTTCCAGTTTGACCCTCTGTGACTCTTAATAGGAGCGCTTAACTATTTTTATTTGAAGTAATTTTATCTGTGTTTGAGATTAACTCTAGCATGTTTTTGTTTTTCTATTAGCCAATATTTTCTTTGTTCGTTTTCTTTTCTTTTCTGAATTTTTTTTTTTTTAAGGATACCATTTTATCTCCACTGTTGGCATACTCAATGTAACCCTTGTAGTATTTTATTTTATATTTTCTAGTATTTATTCTAAGATCTTCATCCTGGCTTGTGCAGGTTGTGCAAACAGTTAAGTGTCTGACTACTAGCCCAGAGGTTAATGGTTCAAACCCACCTAGTGGTGCCTCAGAAGACAGACCTGGAGATCTGCTTCCAAAAAGTCACAGCCTTGAAAACCCTATGGAGCAGTTCTACTCTGCACACATGGCATCATGAGTTGGAATCCACTCGAGGACAGCTAACTCCAACAATAATCTTCATATTATTACAGTCTACTGTCAGAAAACATAACACTACACATACAAGACCCTGAACAACATAAATCATTCCTCTTCCTATCACTTGTGCTGTTGTCATCTACTTCACTTCAACACTTGTTAGAAGCCCTACATTATTTGTTACATTGGCTTTAAACAGTCAATTATCTTTTCAGCAAAAATGAAATGAAGAACTATTTTATATTTATCTACGTATTTACTATTTTCCGTGCTCTTCTTTCCTTTGTATGGATCTCAGTTTCTATCTGGAATCATTTTCCTTTGGCCTAAAGAACTTTCTTTAAAATTCTTGTAGTTTAGGTCTGCTGGTGATTGTATCTTTCAGATTTTCTTTGTCTGATTCTTTTTTTTTTTTTTTGCCTTCATTTTTTAATTTTCTGTATAGATAATTCAAGGTTGGCAGGGTTTTTTTGCAGCACTTTAAAATTGCATAATTTCTGAAGAGAAAGTTATGAAAAATTTTCTCTTTGTTTCTCTGTACAGACTGTGGGCATGTGTGTACCTGTGTGGATTTGTTTTCCTGGCTGCTTCATCAATTGTTTTCAGTAGCTTGATTATGATGTGTCCTGTGTATTCTTCTTTGCTTTTGTACTACCTGTAGTTTGTATTGTTTCTAGTTTACAGTTTTTATCAAATTTGAAATATTTTCAGACATGATATCTTCAAATACATTTTCTGCCCCCTGCCCTTTTCTAAGACTTCAATTACATGTACATTATAATTCATGGTGGCTCTTTTTCTTTCTTTCACTGTGGTTTTTTTTTTTTTTTTTCTCTTTGCATCCCTTTAGATATTTTCTTGCTATGTTTTCAAGTTCACTGATCATTTGCTTAAGAGCTACAGCTGCTAACCCAAAGGTTGACAGATCGAATCCACCAGCCACTCCTTGTAACTCTATGGGGCAGTTCTACTCGGTCCTATAGGGTCGCTATGAGTCAGAATCAACTCGACGGCAATGAGTTTGGTTTGTTGTTGTTATTGTTTTTTTTAAATCTGCTGTTAATCCCACGTAGAAAAATTTTCATTACAGATATTGTTATTTTGTATTTCTTTTAGAGCCTTTGTTAATCATTCCTGTCATTTGTCATTTCTGTTTTCTATCTTTTTTTTTCCTATTGTCTGATTTTTCTCCTGGTAATGGGCCATATTTTCTTCCTTTTAGTACTTTTCATAATTTTAAATTGAATGGTGAACATTAATTCTAAGCTGTCCGCGGTGGATTTTGTTCTTTCCCGTGTACTGGACTTTCTTCCACTATTTCTGGATCCATTCAATCATCTCTTCTGGGCTTGTTTTTAAGTTTTTTTGTTGTTGTTGCTCTTTTTTGTTTGTTGCAGTGAAGGAGCATGCCCAGACCAGCCATAGTTCCAGGTCTAGGTTGTATTTTAGGCAGAGTGGCCAGGTGAAGTACTTCAGAAGAATCAGCCAGTGAAAACCATATGGATCACAACGGTCCAATCCTATTGGACATGGGGTCTCAATGAGTTAGGGGCTGACTCAGCAGCAGCTAACAACAACAGGATTATTTTAGCCTCCTGATAAGGTATGAGCCTTTTGTAGTCTTTACTGTGTACTCCATCTATTTAGCAGATTAACTGCATTCTGGTCATTTGGAAATGTTTTTTAGCCTTATCTAAGCCCGGGAATTGTTCAGTTTACAGCTCCCAAGCAATCATTCTTTCCCCCAACAGTTTTTCTTGCTTGGCCTTGTGGAATTTAATCCTGGACATGTACATATTGGTATTTAGTCAAAGCGAAACAAACAGAAGAAAAACTCAAACAGACTTTTAATTTCTGCACATTTTCTCTGTGCAGTTCCTCCTTTCAGGTAACCTGACCCACAAATTCATGCAGTCTTAGCCTCCCTGAACACCCGTGGTAGTTGCTTCATCTTAGGGTAATGTTGTTCTCTGTTGGGCTTCCCTCCTGTCCCTGTAGAGTGCAAAGTGTCCCCAGCCAGAAAGCAGGGGTCTGCTAAGATTTATCTCTTTGTTTCCCTTCTTTCAGGGATTACACTGCCTGATGTCCAATGACAGGTGCTTCCTGTGCTTTGCCTAGTTCTCTTGTCGCTTAAGATGACAGGGTAAATCTCATGGGACTTCGGAAGAGAACTGAAGCACCAGGCCCTAAAATACTATTTTAATCCAATACTGTTTTTGTGAATTACAGAACTCCAAATTTTTGTGAAGGAAGATATATTTTTAAGAGCAAAAAAATTATATCAAATGTTGAAGCTGATGTCCTTACTTACTCATAGTCAAATTTTATTATCATTTAAGATCAAAGAATTCTTTTATGCTTTGTCTTTTTGAAAGCTAGGCTTACTGAAGGAAACTGTTAACTTCACTTTTTTCTTTTGATAAACTTAAGGGTATGGAAATTTGCAGGGTTGCATTCAGTGAAATAGATTTCTGTTGAGGAGGAGTGTTAGTACAGTTAATACTAGTCTGACATTTTCTGCTGGAGAACCAAATTTCTTTTGGTAAGTTAACTAGGTATCCATTTTCTCTAATGCGAGTCCTCCTTGGGATCAGGATCTTTAATGACAATGCTGGAGGGCTGAGTCTTTTATTGAGGCAATATAATAGAGGATTCTGGCATCTTCAAAGGTGGAAAATCATATGCTTATGTGAAATAATTTCAAGGAGGCTTAGTTGACTTCAGAAGTAGAGGAGAGGAAAAACCTAACAATATAGCTTCTTTGGCTTCTGTAAAGGTAGGAAAGCTAGGGTAGAAGTTCAGGGACCAAAACACAAACAAGGTAATAGGAAGTGAACAATTTCAAGTGTGTTTTGTATGTTATGGCTCATCTCTCTACATATATCATGACTTCATGTGGACAGAATGGGAATTTTTCAGGTACTCTTTTAAAAATTTCAGGAAAACATATACTCAGAATTCACTAAGAAAAAAGCTACAATTTGAGGTCACCCTTGCTATTGCAGTTATAGGAATTATAACCAGGAATCATTATACTTCATCATAAAATGAGTAGGGATAGTCATGCCTATGTCATCCTAAAATGAGGAAAATTACATCTTTTTTGTTTAATTTGTCTTCAACAAGTAAGAGACAGGGAGGGTGGTAACACGGAAACTTGACAGGCTGAGAGGCAGACAAACACAAACATGTTTTATGTTTACCTGAGACAATATTACATTCTAAACTCACTGCTATTCAGGTTATGAGCCAGCCATGGCAGATTTAGATAGCAGAAAGGATGAAAGAGGAGAAACTGAAAGAAAGACAACCATATGACATGGTAGTCAAATTGAAACACCCTCCAGTGTACTCAGACTCCATACTGCTACAAATGGACCAAGACTCTGCCTAACTATTGTAGCAATAAGGACCACAGACTCACCTTTTAGATTACGACTGTCATTTACTGAAATGTGCTTGTAGGTAAAAGAAATTGGAAGCATACCATTAGCCAAAAGATAAGTACCTCAACTCCTTACTCCCCTTAGCACTCTAAAATTACAAATACTCTTTTATGTCATTATAAGAAACACATATGTTGAATGAGTTGTAAATCATTGCAAATTTATCAATCATCCATGTGCTCCTTCTAAGAACTCTCCCTGTAATCAGTAGCCTTTTATGATATAAAGGTACTGTGCTCAAAGTCTCTTGTGACCCAAGAGAACCTGGACATTTATAACAGGTGAAGTGGAACACAGGTAAAAACCAAGTAGATCCAGTTGGTCTATGTATCCATATTTGGGTTCCTCACATCCTTTTTTAAACCAGCTGAAATAATCACAGCCTGCTTCCTAATCCTCTTTCCTTGAGTATCACTTTTCATCTCCTTTGTTTCTACCACATAGAGGGATTTTCAGTGTATGATCCCAGTAAAGTCCAAAACCACAAATAAACATCTCAAGACAGTATGACAGCACAAGGTCACGGCACAGTGTGTCTGATGTCTTGTACCATCTTCTTTTGCTATAAGACATCTTATTTGGAGGAACTTCTGTTTATTAAACAATGACTATATGTCACGTATTGTTCTAATAATTTCACAATATGTAAGCTCATTTAATGCTCACAAGAACCTAATGAGGTAAGTACTATCCTCATCCTCATTTTATGGATGAGGAAAGAAGCTAACTCCTATCTATTTACACAAATAAATGGTAGGGCAAGGATTCCATCCCAGGCAGTGACAATCTAAAATTATGCTCTTAACCACTATTCTATAATATCTCTTTATAGTCCTCACAGGATCATGCATCATATTGTGCCAGTAACAGGAACTCAACAACTATTTATTGAATAATAATTCCTGAGATCAGAAATACTATGAATTAATATACATCATATTTGTAATTTTATGATTAATATGCATACCACTGACCAGTATTCTACAGAATACTAGTATATCTTTGCTTACTTACACAAATACAATAGTTGTAATAATTGTATTAAAGACAAAATAATGTTATTTTAATATTATATCAATATAATGAGGTATGAGTAAGACCACTCGTTTAAAATTTTCCTAAATGTTGCATCTGATTTTAAACAAGTTTAGTAATTTACTAGAGATTCTAGAACTCTACTCAGAACTCTCTTTTTGAACTGCTCTTACATTTTGGGAAAATCACTTAACCTTCTTTCAGTTCCTATTTCTTAAAAAAGACAATAAATAATTCTTACATAAATTAAGGAGGCAACTCACAGAGAAGTAAATAAAAGATTCCATACATTCAAAGAATTCTAGACCTATGCTTGACCTCAAGATCTCCTCTATCCTCCGGGAATCAAGTTTCTTGTACCTACGTATTTTTTCAATGCTTCTCTGTGCAGCTTCCAGAGATACCAAAAAAAAAAAAAAAAAGCTCTAAGGATTTATGCAAAAAGAAAATCTGGACCTTAAACCACATATAGGTCCTTTTTTAAAACAATAGTTCTGATTCATTTTTGAGACTTACACTGACTTTTCTTAAATTCTGTAATTCAACATATAATGTTTAGTTTTGGCCATAACATCTCAGTTTTTTGTTTGTTTGTTTTCATACTTCCCTTTAGAACTACCCTTTCTTCCCTACATAAGAAACTTCATGCCATGCTCTTCAGCAAGAATAAATATATATAGGTCTTCCTCCTTGCAAATGTATCAACAAGAGAATAATTTCAAAGTTGTTGTTGTTGTTACTTGTCATCAAATTGATTTCAACTCATGGGGACCCCATGTGTGCAGAGTAAAACTGCTCCATAGTGTTTTCAAGACTGTGAACTTTTGGAAGCAGACCTCCAGGCCTGTCTTTCAAAGTGCCTCTGGGTTGGTTTGAATTGCCAACCTTTCGGCATGTTGTCACGTTTTTTAACCTTTTGCAAGACCCAGGGATCTTAAATCTCCCTTCTTGACATTAGGATACTCTTGCAGTATCTTCTAACTTTACTTTCTCTGTCCTTGACTTGCCTTACCTCATACTGCTGAGGTTCGAGATGAGGCCTTTATTCTCTTACTGCTGTATTTAAGCTTAACCTCTGTTTCTAACACTTGGAATGAAATCCCATGCAATGTAAACCTGAATGTTCAACTCATGGCCCTGTTAATATCCTCCAAATTCTATAGCACTTTAATGAATATCTTGGATTTATTAATAATAGACTGCAGAATCTTTAAAGTCTTTAGCTTACTCCAAACATTCAAAAGGCCAGTCAGTAATTTATTCTAGACACCATTTGTCTCTTTCCTTTGCATCCCTTAAGTTTTAGTATATATAGTGAGAAGGAGAATACAGGATAAAAGAGGGAGTACAGATAGAGAATCTAAGAAACTTGAAAATGTAATCGATTTGATGGGCTAGGAAATGGTAGGTGATGAAGATAAAATGCTGAGCATGAATGGCTAGAAAATGTTGAGCATGGATGACTAGACGATTGATTGGAACATTAATAAGAATTTTGAATTCTGGATAGGAACACATTTAGTGGAAAAGATTGTGGTTATGCTGAATCTGAGTTGTTGGCAAAGCAATAAGACATGACTGTTTTACAGGTAGTTGGAAATTTATGACTCTAGAATCTTGAGAGTGACATTCAGGGTGGAGATACAGACAGATATATTTTACAGAGAGATGAGAGTTGATGCTATAGAAGTAGATGAAATTTTAAAGGAAAAGAGCATAAAAAAAAGAAAAAAAGTTAACCAAAAGCTAGATATTGAGCGATACTGGTATTTAGGTACTGGTAAGAGAAAAATTAGAAAAGAAATTGCCAAAGACAGAAAGAAAACTAGGACAATGCAATATCATGAAAGAGAATAAAGTCTTCAGTCTGAGGTAAAAGCTCAGAAAATAAAGCTAACTATGCCTGTACGTAGACGGAATTAAGGGCATTTTGGGAAGTGATACTTGCCAAGCAGTATATTTTCTTTAAATAGCATTTTAAGTGCTTGCTAATTTTAAGCAGAGAAATGATACTATCATCAGCCAATGATTTTATTAAACTTGATGTCTTTCATGATAGATACACTGGAAAATGAATGTTTTTAATAAGTCCTTACACATTTTAATAAATTGTATCGGCCTCCTGGATTGTGAGGGATCCACGGGGTGTAGACTGCCTGTCACTCTAGGAGAGCAGGATTCCAAGGATGGATCTTCAGGACCCTTAGAACCCAGGTCATTTCTAGATTACTGCACCATGACCCTCCCCTGCCATGGGCACACTGGTGATGGGAGCATATCCAGGTTCTATACAGAGACACAGAAAGACTACCAAACCAAAACCAAACCCACTACCATCGATTTGATTCTGACTCATAGTGACCCAATAGGACAAACTAGAACTGCCTCATAGGGTTTCCAAAGAGCAGCTGGTGGATTCGAACTGCTGACCTTTTGGTTAGCAGCCAGCCGAACTCTTAACTACTGTGCAACCAGAGCTCGATTCAGTGATAATAGGGTTCAAACAAGAAATCCTGGGGATATATCTGCCTACTCTTTTTCTTAAAAAAAAAAACACTAGAGATTAATCCTTCTGGTTAGCAATTTACTGCTTCTCAGCTCCAAAGTCAACCTTTTTGCCTGCTCTTTAACAATAGACATGGGCCCATACAATATATGTATAAACAAAATATATACATTTTAGTTGGCACTGGAGTTTTCTCAATCAAGGATGTTGAAGAGGCACTGTGGGAAGAAAGATTTTTGCTTCCTGGGTGTAGTGTGCTTGCTTAGTTGGCTCCTACAGCACGGACAGCTTCTCCAGCATCAGGAGCCTGCAGTGCATGACTACAGCCAAAAGCACCTAGCTGCCAACAACATTTCTCCTGGGGATCTTTTTTGTAACAGAGTGCCTCCATCAGGATACCTCCCAATGAACAACTTCCCCAGGCATCCCAGAAGGAGAATGCCCAGCAATCCCACGGTCATGACACCCTAGCCACTTCTCTCTCAACAACTGAGCCGTGGTCCTGTCCTCTCCAACAAGGTCTGTATCTCACCCTAGCATGGGGGGAGCTGTTCTTTGGATACTCATCTCAACTGTAGAGTTAGTTGCTGCTCCTTATATCAGCTACTGCCATACTAGTTTGTGTTCTCTTTAACTTCTTATTAGCCATTCCCTCATTGTTCAAACCTGGTGTCGTAGTTAATAAATAAATTAAACTCTCCCTGTTCAAATTACTATGCGGTTTCTCTGTCCTGATTGGGCTCAGACTGATACAGTGACTAAATGATATCTTAGAATAAAATTTGTGAAATTTCATGTTATGTCATCAACCAATGATTTTATTATAGCATAGCATAGTAATTCCAAATCTGAATCTCACATGAATTATAGATCTAAATAGAAAAGATAAAATATATAGGTTTTAGAAGAAAATGTCAGAGAATGTTTTTATGACTTTAGAAAAGGGAAAGATTTCTTGCACAGAACCATTACGAAAACCCTTAATCATAAAAAAAATAAAAGTCGTATTAAATTCAAATTAAGACCTTCCATTCATAAAAAGTCACCCTTTAAGTGAGCAGGGAAAAAAAAAAAAAAGCTGGCATGCATTCAATATAAATACAACTGTTACAAACCAATAAAAAACGCACACAACACAACAGAAAAATGGGCAATGGAAGTTGAACAGAAACTTTACAATACAAGATAAATACATATATGGCTATTATGCATATGGAACCCTAGTGGTGCAGTGGTCAAGAGCTCAGCTGCTAACTAAAATGTCAGTTATTGGGATCCAGCCTTTCCTTGGAAACCCTATATGGCAGTTTTACTCTGTTCTATAGGATCGCTATGAGTTGAAATAGACTCAATGGCAACAGGTTTGGTTTTGGTTTGTTACGCATATGAAAATGTGCTCAAATTCATTAATTATAAAAAGAATACCAATTAAAACAAAATGTGACACCACTGCACCCACCATTACAGAGTAGCTAAAATGAAACAAACGAACAAAAGACAGATAATATCAGATACGAGCAAGGCTGTGGAGCAACTGGAATGTTTATAAACTGTTGGTGAGAATGCAAATTGGTACAACAGTTTGCCAAAATGTTTGCCAATATCTACTCAACTTTGTATATGCTTAATATATCACATAGTATGAATATGTTTAACAAAAAACATGTACAAAAATGTTCATAACAGCACTAAATATAATAGTTCAAAATTTGAAACAAACCTACTGTCCATCAATAGTAGAATGGAAAGATAAATTGTAGTATATTTAAGTAATCAAATAGTATACAGAAGTGAAACATATAAAACTAAAAAAGTGAATACTTAGAAGTTAGACTTAGTGGATACCTTTGTGGAAGAAATTGTCTGGAGGGTGCCAATGGTGGGGTTTGGAAATAGTTGTCATGTTTTGGTTCTTTATCTGGGTTCTGGCATGACAACTGTGCTCATGTTTTGAAATCCATTGAACTGCACACTTATGATTGGTACACTTTTCTGGATGTTTGTTATACTATCAAGAAAAGTTTAAAAGAATCATAAAAATAAGATGACTTCTCCATAGAATGAGAAAGATCCTAGCACATGTAAACTATGATATGTGTGTCCAACTCTCGCAAGCTCTAGAGCTCCCTGGGGCCATATTACTCACTGACTATTCATTAATTCCCAATTACCTTTATTGATGTTACTTTCTAAAGTCTCCTTTAATTGACATTAGTGACTTCTTTCTTCCTCTCTTCATTGGGCTTATAAACTAACCATTTAGTTACCTGTTTACTGTCTGTAGCTTTCCATTTTTCACAGATTTACGTGATGAATAACAAACAAAACTATACTACTTGGAAAAAATTTTATGATCCCCATAAAATCACCCAGAAAGGGGTCATATGTAACAACTTATTAAAGGTAATAACAGCATCTCAGTGGTGACTTTCACTATTCAAGCCATGGATTTAAGGGTGAAGAAGAAGCATATGAATTAAAGCACAGTAAGTAATAATAAAAGCTGCCATTGTTGTCATATAAGAATCCTTTGATTCTGCACTAGTCAGCGTGTTTAGTTAGGACCTCGGGGCTAAGAGAAAGTTTAAGTGCCAGGGTCTTCCTTCCACAATGAAGTGCATTTTATGACAGAGATGATGTGGCACTCAGTCAGTGGATTAATGTGTTGTGATGGCTGCTGTGCTTGCAGTCTAAGGAATGACTCACCGCTGTTCTATTTATTATTTATGGATCACATAGTGGGCCAACAGAGAGAGGGAAAAAGAGAACTTGCAAACTAGAATCAATACAAATAATAATTGCCTCTCACAAGAGAAATCTCTCTCCTTTAGCCATCTTTTCCTCTCTCACTTTTTCCCTTCCTCTCTTTGCTCTAAGGAAATACTCTCTATGGAGTAGTGTTTTACTGTTTTGCTCCATTATTTTCTTTGTAAATAGTCATTATTTCAATGTCCTGCTTTTTTCTAAGTGCTCTGTTTTAAGTTAAAAATAATAGCAGGCAGAATATCCTTTGATTAATTCTTTATGCCACTATTATTTATTTAATTCATTATTATTTAATTAATTCTCTGTTCCATTATTATTTAATTAATAAATTTTGGACAGTATATGCATTTTCAGAGCTCTGGTTGTGCAGTGGTTAAGAGCTTGGCTGCTAACCAAAATGTCAGCAGTTACAATCCACTAGCCGTTCCTTGGAAATTCTGGGGCAGTTCTACTCTGTCCTCTAGGGTCGCTATGAGTTGGAATCCACTTCATGGCAATGGGTATATATTTTCAGATCAGAGGACAGTAAACATAATTGATAATTAAATATGCTAAGATTTATATCTTACTTTTCCTGATCTCCTTGTGAGATATATTATTCTCTTCCTGCAAATTTTATTAGAAGTTTACATACAAGATAAAATAAATCTAAAGAATGTATCTGTAACATGTAGTGTATACATATGTGCGCTGGCATGACACCAATAAAATGGAAAGAAAAATTGTAACATATATGCATTTTTTAGTGCTTCTGAATAAAGTGAGAAGGAATTTTGTTTTTATATAGTATTAGACTGACTACGATACTGCCTTAGTGAAGATATTTCATGATATGTTAATGAAGTGTTACAAAAAATAAAATAGAGAAATAACATGGAATAAAATGAACAAACACAAAATATATTAACTTGGGCCACTGCTTATGAAGTTTTTCTTAAGAATAGCTTTACTAAAATTTTCTCATCTCTCCATTAAGATTGTGTAATAATTCATGTAGGTGGACAGAAACAGTTTTATGATACTACTTACTTAAATCTTGAGGAAAATAATTGCTATTGAAAATTTTAAGAAAAAGAAACCTCTAAGATACAGTTTTTGGGGTAGAAAACTTAATCAAAATTTACACAAAAATTGCAAAACCAGTTTTCTTCAATACATAGAAATTCAATATATAAAAGTTAATTATTGTACAAAATCATATTTGCTTATATCCATTTCTACCTAGAAATTTGGCTTGTACATTTCCATGGTTATACATATTTTTTAGTTTCATCATGTTTATAATCTGTCTTACCTTCTTGACTTAGCTTATTTCATTGTTTTTTATTTCATATCTGATTTAATATAGCAACAATGGATGATGATGATGGCATGTTAATCCCATAGAGATCACTTAAATATGTAACTTTAACATCCTTTGAAGAGGCTATAAAAAGATCAAGTTTGGAAATCTTTTAATGATATTGTTTGATTCCCTGAGCACCTCAAGCATGTTATGTTATGAAGATCTTATGGATCATAGAAAGACTTCAGTTTTCATTCTGAGCAAGTTAGGAATCCATTAAATGATTGTAACCTATGAAAAATACATGATTTAAGTTTGAGAACTTTCACTGTGGCTGCTCATTTGACAACTGACTGAAGAGGCCAGGAGAGGACCTGAGAAAACTGCAATGAATGATGGGTTAAATTGTCAGTAGCAGAGTTGGTAAAAGTGGTTATGTTCTTGATATATATTTGAAATATTTATTGGCCTCAACAGGATTTCATGATGGATTGGACTTACAGTGTGGGAGAAAAAGAAGATTGAGGAAGGCTAAAATTGTTGGCCTGAAAACTAGGAAGATGGAGCTGCTCTTAACTCTAATGGGCAAGGCTGAAGGAAAAGTAAATTTTGGGGAAAAAAAACATACTAAGTTTGAGACGCCAAATAGATGTTTATGGGACATGCAAAGAGCAATGTCAGCCAGGCAGTTGGATGTAGAAATTCAGAGCGCAGGGATGAGGGCTGGGCTAGAGATATAAAATTCCCAAAGATACGTTAACAATTATATTTCATTATTGAATGTTATGTTGAAAGGAACATACATTTTTTAGAAAATTTCAATATAGCCTATTGGTTTCCACCAACAAACGAAGTATATATATATACAGAAAGATTGAAATGAGAAATAGTGTCAGGATTGTCTAAATATTCCCATGTTTTAAACATCTTTTAAAAAGTTAAGGAGTCCTTAAATATATGTGATCTCTATGAGATTGTTACATTCTTTGATGAGGCTGTAAAAATACCAAGTTTGGAAATCTTTTAATCATACTGAGTCCCTGAACACTGTAAGCTTACGTAAGAAATACCTTTTAATTCTGCTAACTAAAACTTAGCTTTTTTACAAACTTGCAGTCTTGATGTTTTCCCTTACTAACATATAGTAATTAGGTATCTGTATCATCTATATATAGGAATTTAATAATATATATTCTTATACTTACATCTAAACCAATCTCTCTATACATACACATATACACATACACATACATATACATATACAGAGCCGTGGTGACACAGTGGTTAAACACTCATCAGCTAACTAAAAGGTCAGCGGTCAGAATCCACCAGCCACTCCCCAGGAGAAAGATGTGGCTGTCTGCTTCCGTAAAGACTGCAACCTTGAAACACTATGGGGAAGTTCTACCCTGTCCTGTAGGGTCCCTACGAATTGGAATCAACTCAATGGCAAATAGTTTGGTTTTTTTGTTTACGTGTATGTGTGTGTATATATATGTATATATATATATATACACATACATATATACCCACACACTCATATATATATATAATCCATTGCTGTCGAGTTGATTCCGACTCATAGCAACCCTATAGGACAGAGTACAACTGCCTCATAGGGTTTCCGAGGAGTGCATGGTGGATTCGAACTGCTGAGCTTTTGGGTAGCAGCCAGAGCTCTTAACCACTATGCCACCAGGGTTTCCATACACACACACACACACACACACACACACACACACACACACACGTGATAATGAGTACAAGTACGTGTGTGTGTATGTATGTACATAAACATTAACATGTTAAATACTCAGAATAGCAAAATAGCAAAATAACTGAAATTTTTTTAAAAATCACAAGACCAGTATTATAATATCAGTGATATATTTATTCAAAGATAATGAGAATGAGGGAAATGCAAGCTGAATGAGAGAGGAAAAATAATGTTGGTCTACAACCGCCTTGACCTGATATGGTTTCACAAACTGATATGCTTGATGGTTCTATATAATTTTCTTAGTAAATATCACACGTTTCCTATGTGGACTGCATTATTTTCATTTTATTGTAAAAATGTGTTCCAACTACTCTATACGTAGTATTCAGAAGAACAAGCTACATTAGTTGATTTTATTGATCCTAGTTACCAACATTTTCACAATCATCTTCTCTCTCATAATATTCAAATTTGACATCTCTACAATGTCTCAAATTATTTATTATTATTTATCTGTAGGCCCACACAAATTAGAATGATTTGGAGTTTTTTGAATTTTACAGAATACATCTGGCATCTGAACAAGAAGGCATAATTCTAGATTATTTGTGTGTGTGTGTCTTTATAATGCAATCTGTGGGAGAATATATGCTAACCTGTAAACATTTTAAGTTAAGCAGTATCTGATTATTAATGTAATAACATAATTGATGTACAATATGCAGTTTTTCATTTGTCCCATTTGACATTTTATAAAGCTGTGTCTTCTACATAAATTTTGAATCCCCTTAGCTCTAAACTTTAATTCCCTAACAGGGTTTTAATCTAGTGTCCTAATTTTCAGCTAATCCTATGCTGCACAAAAAAAATTATCTATTTAGACCAATTGAGATGGAAAGGAAGAAACACAGTTTATATAACACTACAGATCACAGGGTTAGTGGAATAATTTAGTTTTATTTTGACTTTCAGAAATTCAGAGTATCTACTAGATATCACACTTGAATGAGTAGTTAGTTATTATATGAAAACACCCTACTAACAAAGCTGGCTTCTACATAGGTTAGAGCTATGCTGTTTGCCTATCAGTTGGTATAAAAGTCATCAAAATCTTTCAAGGAAAAATACCTATTCAGTCTTCTTAAAATTAATAAGTCTTAAACATTTCAAATTAATGCAAATTAAAAATTATGCAATATCTAATTATTACACAATTAATTCAAACTTAATTTCAGCCAGTGCTTGTACTAATTATCAAAAATTCAAAAGTAAGAATCATTTATTGAGTATTTTCTAAAGTTTACTTTTCTCTGACATTATTTTTCTATTTATTTCAGATCATTGAAACAAATGCTGCATTCCTTTTTGAAGGAAGGCATCACTTTCTTACTTGTCCTTTGATGCTTATTTTGCTTCTAACTTCTTTTTTTATAGTGATCGTTATGTCTTGACACTTATTGAACCGTTGAACAATTTTGTGCCACATCAAAAATACAAAAAAGTCCATAAAAAATGGAATTACAGAAATAGGGTAAAGTGAAGAAGTTGTTGTTATTAGGTGCCATCGAGTCAGTTCTAATTCATAGCAACCCTGTGCACAACAGAACTAAACACTGCCCACTCCCACGCCATCTTCACAATCATTGCTATACTTGATCCCATTGTTGCAGCCACTGTGTCAGTCAATCTCGTCGAGGGTCTTCCTCTTTTTTGCTGACCCTCTACTTTACCAAGCATGAAGTTCTTCTCCAGGCACTGGTCCCTCTTGATAACGTGTCCACAGAATGTGAGACCAAGTCTCACCATGCATGCTTCTGAGGAACATTCTGACTGCATTTCTTCCAAGACAGATTTGTTTGTTCTTCTGGCATTCCATGGTATAGTCAATATTCTTTGCCAACACCATAATTCAAAGGCATCAATTCTTCTTCGGTCTTCCATATTCATTATCCAGCTTTCGTATGCATAAGAGGCGATTGAAAACACCATGAGTTGGGTCAGGCACACAATAGTCCTTAAAGTGACATCTTTGCTTTTTAACACTTTAAAGAGGTCTTTTGCAGCAGATTTGCCCAATGCAATGTGTAGTTTGATCTCTTGACTGCTGCTTCCATGGGTGTTGATTGTGGATCCAAGTAAAATGAAATCCTTGACAACTTCAACCTTTTCTCCGTTATGCCGAGTTCTTCTTCATGTAGTCCAGCTTCTCAGATTATTTGCTCAACATACAGATTGAATAAGTATGGTGGAAAAATACAACCCTGACACACACTTTTCCTGACTTTAAACCACACAGTATCCTCTTGTTCTGTTCAAACAACTGCCTCTTGGTCTACGTACAGGCTCCACATGAGCATAATTAAATGTCCTGGAATTCCCATTCTTCACAATGTTATCCATAATTTGTTATGATCCACACAGTCATATGTCTTTGCATAGTCAATAAAACACAGGTAAACATCTATCTGGTATTCTTTCCTTTCAGCCAGGGTCCACTGACACAGCAATTGTATCGCCCATTCCACATCCTCTTCTGACTCCAGCTTGAATTTCTGGCACTTCCCTGTCGATGCACTGCTGCAACTGCTTTTGAATGGTCTTCAGCAAAATTTTACTTATGTGGGATATCAATGATGTTGTCCAATAATTTTAACTTTCTGTTGAGTCACCTTTCCTTGGAATAGGCATAAATATGGAACTCTTCCAGTCAGTTGGCCAGGTAGCTACCTCCCAAATCTCTTGGCATAAACAGTGAGCACTTTCAACACTGCAACCATTTGTTGAAACATCTCAACTGGTATTCTGCCAATTTGTGGAGATTTCTTTTTCACCAATGTCTTCAGTGCAGCTTTGACTTCTTTCAGTACCACAGGTTCTTGATCATATGTTACCTCCTGTAATGGCTGAACATCGACCTATTCTTTTTTGTTCAGTAACTCTTTGTATTCCTTCCATCTTCTTTTGATGCTTCCTGTGTCATTCAATATTTTGCCCATAGAATCCTTCAACATTGCAAACTTAATTTTTTTCTTCAGTTCTTTCAGCTTGAGAAATGCCAAATGTGTTCTTCCCTTTTGTTTTTCTAACTCCAGGTCTCTGAACACGTCATTATAATACTTCAGTTTATCTTCTCGAGCTGCCCTTTGAAATTTTTTGTTCAGCTCTTTTGCGTCATCATTTCTTCCATTTGATTTAGCTACTCTATGTTCAAGAGCAAGTTTCAGAGTATCTTTGAACATCCATTTTGGTCTTTGCTTTGTTTCCTGAGTTTTTAATGACCTCTTGCTTTCTTCATGAATGATGTCCTTGATGTTATTCCACAGATCATCCGGTCTTCAGTCATTAATGTTCAATGTATCACATCTACTCTTGAGATGGTCTGTAAGTTCAGATGGGCTATTCAAGGTCATACATCGGCTCTCGTGAACTTGTTCTAATTTTCTTCAGCTTCAACTTGATCTTGCAAGTGAGCAATTGATAGTCTGTTTTGCAGTTGGCCCCTGGCCTTGTTCTAACTGATGATATTGAACTTTTCCATTGTCTCTTTCCATAGATGTAGTGGATTTGATTCCCATGTATTCTATCTGGTGAAGTCCATGTGTATAGATGTCATTTATGTTGTTGAAAAAGGTATTTCCAGTGACTAAGTAGTTGATTTTGCAAAATTCTATCACTAAGGCCATATTTTCTAACACTGATCCTTCTTCTTGTTTTCCAACTTTCAAATTCCAATCACCAGTAATCACCAATGCATCCTGATTGCATGTTCAATCAATTTCAGACTGCAAAAGTTGGTAAAAATCTTCAATTTCTTCATCTTTGGCCTTAGTGGTTGGTGTGTAAATTTGAATAATAGTCATATTAACAGGTCTTCCTTGTAGGCATATGAATATTGTACTGTCTTTTACAGCACTGTACTTCAGGATAGATCTTGAAATGTTCTTTTTCACGATTAATGAAACGTCATTCTTCTACAATTTCTCATCCTCAGCATAAGAGACTATATATGATTGTCTGATTCAAAATGGCCAATACCAGTCCCTTTCAGCTCACTAATGCTGTCTTGGTCATCTAGTGCTGCTATAACAGAAACACCACAAGTGGATGGTTTTAACGAAGAGAAGTTTATTTCCTCACAGTCAAAGTAGGCTACATGTCCAAAATGAGGGTATCACCTCCAGCGGAAGACTTTTTCTTTCTGTTGGCCTTCTTCTCTTAGGAGTTCTCCTGGACTAGGAGCTTCTCTGCTCAGGGACTCTGGTCCAAAGGACGCGCTCTGCTCCCAGAACTGCTTTCTTAATGCCATGAGTTCCCCCTCTTCTCTCTGCTCACTTCTCTCTTTTATATCTCAAGATATTGCCTCAGGACACAATCTAATCTTGTAGATTGAGTCCTGCCTCACTAACACAACTGCCACCCACCCTCCGTCATTAACATCATAGAGGCAGGATTTATAACGTAGGAAAATTACACAACACTGGGAATCATGGCGCAGCCAAACAGATACACACATTTTTGGGGGGACGTAATTCAATCCATGACAAATGCCTAGGATGTTGATTTTTATGCGTTCCGTTTCATGTTTGAAGATTTTCTATTTTCCTAGATTCATACTTCAAACATTCCCCTTTCTAATTATTAATGGATGTTTGCAGCTGTTTCTTCTCATTTTCAGTTGTGCCACATCAGCAAATGAAGGTCCTGAAAGCTTGACTCCACCCATGTCATTAAGGTCAACTCCACTATGAGGAGGCAACTCTTCCCTAGTCATATTTTGAGTGCCTTCCAACCTGAGGGGCTCATCTTCCTGCACTATTATCAGACAATGCTCCACCGCTATTCAAAGGTTTTCACTGACTATTTATTTTCGGAAGTAGACCGGCAGGTCCTTTTTCCTAGTCTGTCTTAGTCTGAAAGCTTAGCTGAAAGCCGTTCACCATAGGTGACCCTGCTGGTATTTGAATACCAGTGGCATAGCTTCCAGCATCTCAGCAACATGGAAGCCCCCACAGTACGACAAAATGACAGACACTTGAAGTAGTACAGCAAAAGAATTTTTACAACTGTCACTGCAAGAATAAATACAAAAAGAGGTGATAGCTTAATATATCACAGAGAAAGCTGATATGAGAGGAAAAGAGGTAGACGGAACTTTTTTGCATTATTTTCTTCCATATAGTAAACACTAAGTTGTCTGAAGAAAATGTAGATTTTTTTAATATATATTTATTCATTCATACTTAAGATTTTTGTCATCATTTCATAAAGAGTGCAATTAAAACATTAATCAGTGATTTTACTTCACTTTAAATTTTAGACACGTCACTTGGAAAAAAAAGAAAACTAATTATAGGTAACTCTGTTCTTTATATAAACCAAAAGTGTTTTATAAAAACAATATCTTGACTAAGCCACATAAATCATAAATCTTAATGTTTTTATCAATGGAGATCATGTATATTTTTTACCAAGAGTAAAAATCAATAGCAGAAGTAAATTAATGATGAAGTAGCAAAGACCACATGGTAAATCCAATTAAATTAATTAAGAATTTAATTAGAAACAAACATGAGCCTAGCAGTCTATTAAATATTGAGGGACATATAAAAGAAGCCCAGGGCATAGAACATGCTTTCTAGATGCATAAAATATTATTAAAGATATATGAAATACATACCTGCAAGAATTGAAGATAAATGTAACTTAGAATTTCGAAATAGGAATGGGCTGGGTATAGAACTTAGAACCATTACTTCTAATTCAGTAACCTTGGCACACTACTGAATTTCTTAATCCTCAGAACCTCAACTGTACAATGGGTATAAAAACCCTCAGTGGGTTATTTTATGGGTTAAGTGAGATGTGAATGCCAACTACTTTGAATAAGGCCTTCTATATTGTCAACATTCAAAAAATGGTAAGAAATAAAAATACAACAGTTAATGTCAATCTGTATGGAATGGCTGTAGAGTATCTTACCATATAGACAACTCAAGACATAGTTGTTAAGAGGGAAGATTACAACTATGTACAGAATGATGCTATTTTGAATAAAAGATAAATTCGCCATTTTTTTTTTTCAGATTAGCTGGGATTATAGGTGATATTTATTTTATATTTTATTTTCCCTTTATATTCTTGTATATTTTCTGAGTGGTTTTATAACAATCATAAGTTACTTTTTAGTTAGCAAATTAAACAATGTATGAAATATATGGTGAAAATATCAAATAATAATGACAGTCAGATATGGAAAATGCACTGTCAGAGAATGCTTTCCCCTCCATTATTCTATAGTTACAGAAACTATAGTGCCTGTAGAATATAAACCTGAAGTAATTCAGTGTGGTAAATAAGAAGTACTTAATAAATGTTTGTTGAATTAAATAAAATTTTCTCAGTTATGAACTTTAGGTATGTGCCAATTAGCTTGAAACTAAGGATTGCAACTAAGGATTTGCAAAATCCTTCCAGACATAGACTAGAAGTACCTTGTCTTCAGCAGGCTCTCGGTAAATATATTTTTGTAAGTAAATAAATGAATCTTAAGCAACTTGAAGGGTTGTAGTGTGTATTAAAGAGATCATGGATTTATAGCACCTGGCCTAATACTTGGCACATTGACACATGATAAACACTAACTAAATGTTTTCTCCCTCCCCCTCCTCTCCTGTCTCCAGAACCACACCTTTTTCCATTGATCTAGAATCAAGTAAGTAAATTCCTTTTTGACGGCAGTACAGGAAAAATTTAACTCATCATGCCTACACATCTCCATAAAAGGTCTTTCTTTAGTATGGACCCTTGGCCAGATCCTAAGATATGAGCTCTGAGCCCTAAGAATATTCTGCCTAATGAGACTGTTTTTGTATGTCTGAGGCCTTGGGCCACCTGGTACCAATCTGATAAGATAGTTTATTTTAACGATGTGATTAATGGTGAACACTTATCTATGTTCTGGAGGGCTAGATTCTGAACAGCAAAGCACCATATGCCTATGTGACTAATACCCAATAAAAATCCTCAACACCAATGATTGTGTGAACTTCTCTGGTGGGCAGCACTTCACAGCTATTGTCGTGTATTATTGCTGGGAAAGTAAAATGTGTCCATGCATCTCTACTGAAAGGACACCTAGAAAATTGTACCTGGTTTCTCCTGGAGGTCTCCCTGTTCTCTGTGCTGATTTTAATATATATCCTTTTGTTGTAAAAAACTGTAACCATGAGCATTTTCTTAGTTCTGAGTTTCCTTCTAGTGAATCATTGAGCTTGTGGGTGGTCTTGTGGACCCCTACCCAAGGCCAAAAACCTCATTTAGGTATTTGTGAAGAATAAATAGTTTCGAATTAGCGATATTACATTAAGAAGGTCTTGGATCCTAGGGTGAAATATTCAGACTTTATCTCAAAAACAAAAGTTTTTGACTAGGAGAAGGGAATATAAAATTTAATTTTCACAAGATAACTTTGTTCAAGATTTTAAGAATAAATCAGGAAAGCAAGGAATCTGATTTAGTAATACAGCAGCCCCCCCACCCCCCGTTGGTTTTGCTTTCCACAGTTGCAGTTCCTGCAGTCAGCTGTGGTTCAAAAATGTTGAACCAGTACATAGTATATGAAATCTCATGCTGTCTGGCTCTGTCACTCACATAATTGTTATTACAGTATATTGTTATAATTGTTCTATTTTATCATTAGTTATTGTTGCTAATCTCTTACTGTGCCTAATTTATAAATCAAACTTTATCATAGATACGTATGTATAGGACAAATCATAGTATATATAGGGTTCGATATTATCCGAGGTTTCAGGCATTCACGGAAGGTCTTGGAACATATTCCCTGCAGATAAGAAGGACCACAGTTCTACATTTTTATGCAAATAATGTGCACCTTCTACGTTTGTTTGCCAACCCCAACTTCCCCTCTGGAGGTGTTCTCATAAGCGCCACTCTGCCAATTTTTTTTACATGTTTTTGTTAAAAAAAATAGCATAGAACAGTTACAAAAATACTTCGGGGGGTAGGGCATGGCTGGCAAACAAACATAGAAGGCATGAGTTATTTGCATAAAATTACTGTAATGACATTGGGAAATGATGGGAAGGGAGCAGACTGTGACCCTGTTAAATAAATATTTTACAGTCAATTGATAATTGGTTATCATCATTTCTTCACTTTTAACGTCTTGTCAAACTATCCCAGTAAAGCTCTTCTCCTTCTCATTAAAATAAACAGCTCTTAGAGAAGTTACAAATGACTTAAGTTCCCTAGAGCTGGTGGTTAAGTCTGAATACTCATCCCGTTTTACCCTGCACCATTAATGGACATGGTGACTTTCCTTGAAACCTTCGGACTCTGTCTTAGGCTGGGTTCTCTAGAGAAGCAAAACTAGCAAAGTGTATTAATATATATATACAGAGAGAGATTTATATCAAGGAAATGGCTCACATGATTGTAGAGGCTAGAATGTCCCAAGTCCAAGGGTCAAGATAGAGTCTTCTCCTTATTCACATAGCCTCAGGGGCTGGTGAACCCAAGATCAGCAGGTCAGAGAACAAGGCTCTTTCTCACAGGCTGTGAAGATAGATGAATCCCAAGACTGGCAGGCAAGACTGCAGGTAAAGTGCTAGCTCAAGTCCCAAGAACTGGAGGTCAGACAAACAGCAGCCAGCTGCAGGATCCAGCACGAGCAAAAAGTACCCAAGCCTTGCCAAACTATCCACTTATATTCAATGCAGGCCACATGCCCCAGGAAACTCCTTTTCCATTGATTGGCTACTCACAGCAGATCCCATCATAGAGGTGATCACACAATATCAAACCTCCTTATGGAAGTTATCACATCATACGACTGCCAAACCATGAGAATCATGGCCCAGTCAAGCTGACACACAACCTTCACCATCACAGACTCCTTCCTTGACACCTTTGTTTCTTTAGACTTCTACGAAACACTGTCTCCTCTGATGGCTCCTTTCCTTTCGCCAGACCTTAGGGCTGGTTTCATGGGTATGCAGCCTATGCGGTTGCACCAGGCCTTACACTTAGAAGGACCCTGTGCTTGATTTATGCAATCTCCGGGTAATGCAATCAGTTAAGCACTTAACTATTAACTGTAAAGACTGGCAGTTCGAATCTACCCAGAGATGCCTCAGAAGAAAGTCCTGGCAATCTACTTCCAAAAAATCTGCCATTGAAAATTCTATGGACACAGTTCTACTCTGACTCACATGGGTCAACGTAAGTTGAAATCTACTTGACAGCAACTGGGTTTTTTTTGAGCTTGGTTTAATGCTCTGCTGCTGCCATCCAGAAGTTCTTAATAATTTTTTAGCAAGGATTTCACATTTTTATTTTACACTAGGTCCAGCAAATTATGTATGCCAAACTGTTAAGGTTCCCAGAGGGTCTGTCCTAGACTCTTCTTTCTCTCTTTCTCTGTCTCTCGTGATCTCACTCTCCTGTATCTCCTTACTTGATCTCATCCAGTTTAACCATTTATCCTCTGATGACTCCCAGATCTAGTATAACCAACCACTACTTTACATCTTCACTCTCGTATCTAATGAAAATCTTAAATGCTATATCAAAAAAATGCATAGACTATTCTCACAGAATATTTTACATTAAAATAATTAGATTAAGATTCATCTAATCACACATATCAAAAAGAAAGAAAACATCTAAGAATCATTTCATTTTGCTTTGTTTTATTATCTTTAGACTCCACAATTAATTCAACAGAAAGTCATGTCAGCTCTGCCTCCAAAGTGAATCCCAAAGCAGTCGACTTCTCCCATTTCTACTGCTACTGTCCTGGTAAAAGGTCCCTGGGTAGTGCCAACAGTTTGTGCTCTACTACTAACCTAAAGACTGGTGGTTTGAACACACCCAGGCTCACTATGGAAAAAGCCATGGCAATCTGCTTCCAATAGAGATTACAACCAAGAAAACCCTAGGAAGCAGTTCTACTCTGTCACACATGGGTCGTCATAAGTGGGAATCAGCTCTATGGTAGTGGACTTTTTTCCTGGTATAAACAGTTGTCAGCTCTCAGCTCACACATAATATGAGTCCATTTATATGAAATGTTCACAAAAAACAAATGTATAGAAACAGAAAGCAGATCACTGTTCACCTGAGGCTGGCTTGGGCAGGGATTTACAGTAATTGGGTATAAGGGACCTGGGGGGCGGAGTAAATGTTCTAAAACTGAATGTTGGTGATGGTACCATAACTTACCACTAGGTACAGTTACTTAAAATCATTGAATTATACACTTAAAAATGGGTGAATTTTATTATATGTAAAGCATACTTCAATAAATTAGTTGAAAAAAAACTTAGACCTCTGAACTGGATCCTCTTTTTCTAAACTCACCCCCACAGAATGCATTCTCCACTCAGCAGAGAACAAAATCAGATCAGTTACTACCTGTCAGTCTTCCAGTGATGGCCCATAACCATAGCACAATGCAAAAGCCCTCCCCTACACGTCTCCTTTCTACTACTCCCCACCACACTCCAGCTGCTTTGATTCATTTTTCTTTCTTGAACTCACCAAGGTTGTTCCTGAGTTAGGCTCTCACATTTGCTACTTCCCCGGATTATTGGTTGGTTCCTTCTCATTATTCGGGCCTAATGTCAAACATCAATTCCTCAGAAAAACTATCCTGATCATGTAGGCAAAATGAAGCCCTACGCACACACCAAACACCCTCTATCACTTTACGCTAGTTTATTTTCTCCACAACATTATGAATCTCGTTTATATCCTTAAGCTTTGCTTCATCCACCAGAATATAAATTCCTTGAAGGTAGAAATTTTGCTTATTTTGCTGACAACTTAAATTCCCAGTGCTCAGAAGAGCATCTGGTGCATGCCAGGGGCTTAATAAATTATTTTTGATTGACTGACTGACATTAGAAAGGAAGCAAAAGAAGAAATTAAAAAGCACTTTTGATTGCATAAGAAAATAAAGAAACCAAAGAAACATAGTTACACATTTCTTAGTAAATACTATGCCATCTTTATAATGTCTATAATAGAAATGGTTCTTTAAAATATTGCCCATACTAGACCTTTTATCCATAATTTTCATCATCGTTATAATCTTAATAATACTAGTTAACACTCATAACATGTTTCATCTTTAAACTGCTTTATAAGTGATAACTGACATTAATTAATTAGTCATTATCTATTGATTTGTTGAATTAATCTCATTTCTAAAATTTCATTTTTATTGAAGATAATTAAGGAGATGTCCATACAAGATTTCAAACCGTATCTAATCATATCTCCTGTGCATACATAGTGTCTCAGTAAGAAATGTAAAATTATTTTTTTCTCGTATATTTCTAAATTAGTACAGTTAAAATGACCTTCAGTTAACATCTATCTAATATATTCATAATAAAGAGTCTCACTTTTCTTCCTAGACTTCAAAAATCTTTAAAATATCCTATGATAATAGATTTTCTTATCATATTCCAAAAGGTTCACAGGTAATCTGAATAAACTCACTCTTTCTCTTCTTTCTTGCCTTTCAATTTATCTTGAATTTTCCATTTTTCTTAATACTCTTTAGGTAAGTACTATTGTGTTTTGTATTACTGTACTTTATTCTCAGATTTGGCATGTTCATAATGAACAAAACATCTGTCAATTCTAAGGTTTATATATTATACTACATGGAGAAGAACATCTAAAATGTAAACTTTGCCCACTAGGAGTTTATATTCCTCAAAACTAGGTTAAATTAATTCATTCCTTCTTAAATCACTCAGCAAGAAAACATCACCAAAGTAAGGTGACAGAAGAATGGAAAGCATCTTTTTACTTGTGTTTACATAGAATTTAAAGCTTTCACATCGATACTGAGACAATATAAAAAGAGATATTTTAAATACTGTGAAACCCAGCCCTATCTGTCTCCTTTACGTCACTTAAGAAGTATGCATTATAGAAAAACAAGGACACTCAGTGAATAGTTAATTTTTAAACTGTAAGTATTTATATTTGTCATCTTTGTCAGTCACAGCAAAACTGAATCTAATTCAAACTCTTCTATGGAGATCTCTAAGGAGCCCTGGTGGCACAGTGGCCAAAGTGCTCAACTGTGAACCAAAAGGTTGGTGACTCGAAACCACCAGCAGCTCCTCAGAGAAAGATGTGACGGTTGGCTTCCCTAGAGATTTGCAGCCTTGGAAACCACATGGTGTCTCCATGAGTGCTAATTGACTTGACAGCAGTGGGTGGATGAAGCCATCTAGTCAATATACCAAAAATAATAAACTGTCAACAATGACTTTAGGTTATCCAACACAGAAAGTTAAAAAAAAAAAAAAGAACAATATTTTGGTTTCATTTCTTCTTTAAAAAAAAAAAAAACTGGCTTTCAGATAAGAGTCCTCTAATTTCCATATCTAGGTAACAATATTCACATGGAGCCCCAGGGTGGTGCAAACAGTAAAGGCGTTTGGCTACTAACCAAAAGGTTGGAGGTTCGAGTCCACCCAGAGGTACTTTGGAAGAAAGGCCTGGTAATTTACTTTCAGAAAATCAGCCACTGAAAACCCAATGGAGCACATTTCTACTGTGACACACATGGGGTCACCATGAGTCAGAATCGACTAGACTGCAACTGCTAGTGGTGGATATTCACAGTAGAGCCCCAAGTCTAGTTTTAAGTGGGCATTTTCCCCTATTGTCTGCTTCTATAATCTTGTCTGTTGTTACAGCAAAAAAAACAAAAGAAAACAAAAATATAAAGTTTCATGTTAATGCATTAAACGTTATTTCTTATTAAACAAACACAAGCTGTTTAAATGCAATTGTATGATACGTGTTTTAACAAAGTGAAACCAGTTTAGACTAATGATCAAATGCACCATTATCTTTACTTTGTTATAACAGGGGAAAATTCTTATGAAAAAATGTTATTGCTTTTCTCTGACGATGGCACATAATATATATGAATAATAGGTATTCTTATCCTTTTACTATTTAGTCTCCATTTAAATCAGATATGCTGTGTTTATAAGGTTAACCTCAAAATATAGTTTTGAATATATGGTAATTTGTTTTAGGTGCCATGTAAATTAATACATTGAAAGAGTAACTAAGGTGAAAACTCTTATCCTTAATTTCCTGTAACAGCAACAACAAGTACGTATATTTTTTAGGAAAATAGATAAGCCAGATAAGATGACATCTTAACAGAATACTTAAAAGTTCAATTATTAATAAGTCAATACTATATTTGGATTTGTATATATAAGATTCCTTGAAATTGAAAGATAAATGGAAAAAATGACATTCAAGAATTTGGTGCCTACACTTTGAATAATATAAACAAATCACTATTATTATGAATATTTCACTGTTTCCTTAACAGAAATTACCGCTGATTACTAGGACTACAACAGTAAGTGTGAATGAAACAACAAAATGTATTAAAGAAAATGTAATTGAAGATTTGAAAGTCTTACCTTATATTTGAATTTACAAATATTATCTTATTTACCTTCCATCTCTCTCCCAAATCCACATGGGTTATTATTAAGTCCATTTTAACAAATAAGGAAATTGAAGTTAAGATAGATTCATTTACTTACTTGATTCACACAGGAGCTCGGAGACAGATCTAAGGCTTAAAGGCATTTTAACTTTATGTTTTCTTTGCTATACTATTCTTCAATAATTTTTTGCTCTTTGCTATATTTTTTTAGTTATTACATCTTTCTTTGAATCCTAGAATTTAAGAGTTTTTATCACTAGAAATGCATATATTCTTTTCTAAGTTGAAGTTTGCTCTTGCATAGTCTACTTGAGAAAGAAGACAGCATGATAATATCGATAGTATTAAAATTCAATTGACAAAATATTAAAGAAGCCCATAAAATCTATATACTGGTGTTTAGATCTATGAGAGCTTATCATTGTGATTTTTTCAAAGATATTACTAAAAATGAGTCAACTGGTCTCACATTCACTGTGTATTAAAAAAAAAAAAGAAACCCTGCTTTGGGCAAAGAAGCATGTTCATCAAAATTGAAAGTAAGATTCATGCCATTATTACTGTGATCCCTGGAGCCTTGGTGTTGCTTACGACAAAGTGTCTTCTGCCAGTTCTTCATTGTGTTCTTGGAAAGGGGAAGTAGGTGGGGGAGTGGGCTTGCAGTGGAGGCTCTGTAGGAAGATAAAAATAGAATTTACGAATTTATCTACCAGTCAGAACTTCTCTGTAGTAGCTCAAAATGACTTACGACCATAATTATTAAATTAACATCCATGGCATCCCTAAGGGATAGATTGAAATATCATTACCATTATTTTTAGAGGGAGCAACCTAGGATTAACAGATTAAATAACTTGCTCACATGACAAACAAGTCGTGAACTGCACGCAAGGTTCCAATGACAGGATTAAAGTCTGCTATTTCCAGAGGCAGAATTCTAGATCCAGACGGCCTCTGAATGTTGGGGAGGCTCCCATTGCCACGGAATAAGGCGGTAAATACACTTCACTTCGCTGAATATCTGGATTAAGATCCAGCCTCTACCTAGCATACTTTTTAATCCAGTACATGACTTTATGTAAATAGCCTAACTTCTCTGAACCTCAATTTCTACCTAACAATTGTGCTTCACCAAGTTGTTCCAACGACTGAACAAGAATGTATGTACATGAAAATGCTGAGTTTAACAATTTGGCACATAGCAGGCGCTCCTGGAAACATCCAAGTCAGTTCATTATATCCACTCATGCCTCCAGGAAACAAGATTGCAAGCCTCAGTTAGAAGTCTATTCCTACCTTTAATGACCCTCAGATTAAGACTCTGAAAAAATGTTTACTTAACAAGCCTGTTGTTCTCAGCCTGATGTGCTTAAAGTACTTTAAAAAGCACCTGTTTGGCTACTGCTGAACATCAGGACTAAAGCATGATTAACCCAGTAAAGCCCACCAGCCTCAGGATGTGTCACTAGTGTCTCCCTCAGAACTGGGTTTATGTTTGCTTCCATGAAGTGGCCAGGCCGTGCATGTAAGTCTCAAACAGAGTAACCGTTATCAGTAATTTAAGGGACAAGGAAGGACATAAATATCAGAGCACTTTGCCAGCATGGAGCCCTGGTGATGCAGTGGTAAAGAGCTTAGCTGCTAATCAAATTTCCAAAGTTCGAATCCACCAGCCGCTCCTTGGTAAACCATATGGGGAAGTTCTACTCTGTCCTATAGGGTTGCTATAAATTGGAATCGACTTGATGGCAATGGGTTTTGTTTTATTTGTTTTTTTGCCAGAGTAGTTACCCAGGCTTAGAAATAATAGCTTGAGAGATTTTCTTCAGTTTATTCAACTACACATTGAAAGTGTAATTATTAACTATTATGAAATGTTCTCATATAAGATTAATACCGCTAAATATTTCATGGTAGAAATTCTGGTTCCATATGAGCAATCTTAACATTTGAATGCAGTCTTTGTGCAAAGAAAAAAGGTTAGAAAAAATATTTTGTTTAAATATATATTTTATCTATTAAATTTTACATGTAAACAATTCTGTTGATTCAAAATTATAAAAGCAATGAGAAATACCAATCCTTCTCCCACAAACATCATGTTTTAGTTTATAGGATGGCTTTTACAACAATAAAGACCTACTCTTTTTCCATCTTAGACTATTTGATAATTCTCTTAAAAATATTTCTACTTAAAAATATATACATCAAATTCACTTCTGTGGAATCTCTCTATGCCATGCAATATGACTGTAAAACACAACCATTAGGAATCTGCCCGCATTCTGTGTAGTTGTTTTGGGTTTAAAAACAACAAAACAATAAAACTTTGTAGCCAAATCCAAGGGGAAACATTTTCAGGCAGGGTAGATGGGGAATACACTCATCAAATTACACTGAGTTTAGTGTTTTAGTGAAAAATAGATGTGTGTTTATTCACAGAGCGCTCACCAAGAGCTGACTCTCGGCTTCTTGCCATGCCTCAGACCATCTAGGGATGTATCTCACCTCAATGCTTATTTGTAATCTAAGTACAATATATATTGATTTACAATTTCAGCCCTGTGATTTTTTTCCTAAGCAGTTTAGTTTGCAATTAACTCCTTGTCCCTGGGAATCAGAGTTTCTGTAAGTGTATTCACACATGCGCATATATATTTTAGCACTAACAATTGGAGCTGCTACTATGTAATGCTCAAGTCAATCCCAGTACATTCATAGATCAAATAAATTAAGTTTGTCTTAAAGAAGAAGTACTTATCCATCATGCTAGAAGTAAAAATATATTTCAGTGGAATAAAATCACATTATTTCCAACAGAAAAAAAATGAAGTTATTACCTTGTGCTATATTTGGTAGAACTTGTAAATTGCTTATTTTCTGTTATTCTTGAATTGTTTACAAGGGTGCAGATGACTTAAAATTTCTGGAGGGCATAAGATTGTTGATGACTAAGATACATATGAAGAATATAAGTCTCTAAACCCTGTGTCAAACCTATTATACATCCAGAATAGTATTATTCTGAAAAGGAACCAAAGTCCATATGAAAAAATGATTTCCATGTATTCTGGCAATATAATAAATTCTTTATCATGAATTTATTAAATCTTTATTAATCAATTTATATTTTCAACATTTACCACCTTTTAGAATGTTAAGCACCATAGGTTTACTAGCTTCTATATAAATATAGTAAAATCTCAGCTTAAGGAAATCAGTTTTCTAGCACATCTCCGAAACCACAATTATACAATCCACAAACACACACACACACTGCGCCACACCACACCACATCACATACCTTGAGTGTCAGTAGAACAGCTACAGAATACACAGCTTGAAAAAGAAGAAAGAACCTAATTCCTACTCTAAAGATTATAACTAATGCATTGTGTTTTGCTGTTTTTTCTCAGAGGAAGAAAAGAAGTCTTTATGAGTTTATGAAGTCTTAAAAAGTGGGACAGAATTTTCACACAAAAGTTAATAAATATAACAGAAGACAAAGGCAAAAAAAGCCAAAAGAGGCACAACAAAGGGTGGGGGGGAGGAAGAAAAAATATTACCAGCAGTTTGGACAGCATTAAAAACTGTAGCAAGTGTGGGCACAATAGACGCTGAGGGCAGCAATCTTCCAAAGAACAAAGGAAAAACGAGGTGAAGCAAACAGGTTCCTTGGGGTCTCTACAGTCCAGGAGTTTAGGTAACCCGTCTCTGTGGGTATGTATTGGGGCACTGTCCATGAGGAGTGTGCCCACAGAGGAAGTGGTGAGAACAGGCGTCAATACTTCAAAGGACATGGAATTGAGTCTTCATGTGGATGCACAAAGGATAGTGTTAGTGTTCCCGAATGTGTTAGTGCTGCAAGCATCCAGAAAACCAAACATCTGATGAATGAAAATGTCATCTTTCTAGAGCATCCAGAGGTGTCTCACTTTAACCAACTGCTACAAAGTATAAAGGTATGCAATAAATAAATAAATCAGCTATTGTTTACTTGGGTGGCTTATTCTCAGTGAAAGGTCATTTCAGAACCATGGGCATGTCTGAGGTAGAAAACAATTCCATTGCTAGACAACGGTGGAGTTTTCAAAGGTTATTGTTGGAGAAAATATTTGCTATTCTCTTGCTCTCCAGTTACTTAGGTTACTTCACTGGTACAATACGTGGCTTAGGTTTTCATTTGAAAATTTAAATAATACTCATAAAAGGTTTTTAGGAAAAAGTCAATCCATTGTCGATTATTTCTAATCATTAATTCACCTTACAGTAAATATTTTTAGTTCAGCTTATGATGGCATTCTTTTCAAAGTTAAATATTTATGAAAATTTAGGTATGTACTCTAAAATGTCTTCTCTTTGAACCATGACTTCTGCTCCAGGGTTACTGCCACACGCTGAGGCCAGCCTTCAGGTGGTGAAACCAGCCTCCTGATTCCACTCTTTTGAGGAGTCTGGGAATTAGTTACTTCCCACCCCCACTTCAGTCACACTTATAACCTACCTGTCATGTAAACACTTATCACATTATTTCATAACGACTGTTTCCATCTCAGACAATCTTGGTAAAGGCTGAGCTCCTTTAAGCAAATTCTGCCTTACTCATCTTTAAATTCCCTGTTGCAAGCACAGAACTTGAAACAATTATAAGAATTTTAGTATTCAAGTGGGTTACAAGTAGAACATCATTTTTTATTAATTTTGTTCTGTATTAAATATAAAAATAAATCAGGTTTCAGAATATCAGAAGTGAATTTGTTAAACAAGTTGAGACATAAAACCTGTTTAAAATTTAAAAGAGAAATTCATTTTTAGTGTTTTCTAAATATTAATGGGATGTTAAACTCTTTAATAAGTTCATAGAGCATCTTAAATGCTGAAATTTGAAAAATTCATTGTCAAGCAGAAAGTATTTCAAAGAATTGAAAGAAAAAAGCCTTCTGCAGTTAAAGACAATTTGGTAAACTATTTAATGATTAATTTTCTTTCTATTAACCCTTTTTGTTATATATTAATGCAGGAGCCTTTTCTTTCCTTTTCTTTTTCTTAGTCTGGCATTCCCCTTGTTAGTATCAAACTAACTACTCATCCATAGAGGTAATCAAGTGATTTACTTTTTTTTAAATAAATGTTCTTTGCTAATATAATTTTATAAATTGCCAGCTTAAACCAAGATAAAATGCTGTCATGACAATAGAGATAAGTCTTAGAAATTTACTAAGCTGAATTCGATCTGTAGGCTCTGCAATTTCAACAAGAGATACCATTTATTAAAGATCTCCATATTGCCTAAAACATCCATGTCACACACTTTCCTGTTTCCTCCCAGCCCCTACTCACCACTAGGATCTCAAATTTAACCTCTTACACTTGCTAACGAACAGCCTTTGCAAGGGGATATTTTATTTCAAGTGGTTTAAGTTTGCAGGAGGAAAATAGAAAAAGATACTGAAAAATCAAGTTTCTTCTCTTTTTGACCTTTAAAGATTTAATTAAATTGATAGTCCCTCCATTTCTCTGAGGTATGTTACTTTGTGTCTTTGTTTTCAGACAGGAGCACTTTCTAATTTTTTTTTCTGTGTTTTGTAATTAAACAGTAAAATAAAATCCTAATAAGAATTTTGGTTGAGAAGCCAAAATTGCACTATTGTGTAGGACCATAAACATTTTTCTGAGCTTGCATTAGAAGGTGACCTGACCTTGTTAGTTTATGGTCCAAAAGAAAATGTGTCAGATTATGAAAAGTTGAACAGGGCAATGAAAACTTGACGCAGTTGAAGAACTAATGTGGACAATGCCACTGATTAAGCATTTAAACTATGCTTGGTGTTTATCCTTCTGTGTTATCTTCATATGCAGCAAGTGTAATAAGGCCGTTTAGTGCTATCATGACATTTCTGCTTATCCAGATGTCACATAAATTCAGTTGATTTCAACAATATCTAGGTCTTCACTGACCATATGCTACCTCTAGGGAATATTTGTGCAATCTACTTGCCAGATGTGAAACCAGAGCTATGAACCAGCAATTTTCTGGCTCAGAGGTACAGTGTATATGGTCTAATATCATCATCCACATGAAGGAAGAATGCAGACTTGCTTCAGTTAATATAGGATGAAAGCATGCAGTAATTTAAATGATCTTAAGTTACACTTCCTTAATATGCTCTACTATCCTTTGTGTGCTCTGCTCCAATATAATTTGTGTGAGAAATTACAAATAGATATACCAAAGTAAGGACTTTCTCCTTTAAAATTATTTATTACATTTCCATACCTGTTAATAGCTTTTGCCTACAATAAAAAAAAAAAAAGAAAAACCATTGCTGTTGAGTCAATTGCAACTCATAGTGGCCCCGTAAGGCAGAGTAGAACTGCCCCAGAGGGCTTCCAAGGCTATAAATCTTTATGGAACTGACTGTGACATCTTTCTTCCCTGGAGGGGCTGATGGGTTCGAACCACCAACCTTTCCATTAGTAGCCAAGCACTTAACCACCACACTAACAGGACTCTCTGTCTCTCTGTGTCTCTGTCTGTCTTTCCCTCTCTCTCTCCAACTCTCTACCTCTTCCTCTCTTCCTCTCTCTCTCTCCTTCTCTCCCTCCCTCTCTCTGTCTCTTCGTCATTCTATCCTCTCTCTCTCTCTCTCCCTTTGTCTCTCCACCATCTCTCTCTATCCTAAAAATTTTCTATGAAACTGATATCTCATTGGATTAGTATTGCTATTCTTTTAAAAAATGATTAGATAAATAATAAAGATCCTTTAAGGCAAATTCTTCATGAAAAAATAAAGAATTCAAATGCAGGAAAGTATAGAGAGCTTGTTAAGCCTTTGTCAAGGAACATCTTATGTGAATTTAGTTCTTCCTGCTTAAAAGTGACTGTAGAGAATCTTGAATGTACACTAAGTTATTCTGGTATACCTACAAATGACTGAATGGAAATGTGTGAAGGGTAACTTGAAAAAGTTACCAAAAAATAGAACCTTTCAAATTAACTGTGCCTTCAAACCTTTACGCATTACAAGAGTCTTCTTCTCAGGCTAATATTCTGCTTTATATTCAAATTAAATCTATAGTGATTAGTAGCACTTAAATTAGAGACTCTTCCTGTGATGACACTGTTAGCCTGAGAGAAAATTGAGTTAGGGGAAAGTAGTTTGGTTTGATGAAGCACAGTTGCAAAATTATATGTCAGTGTCTGTGTCAGTTTATGGCTTGGAAAATAACTTAGAGGAAGCAATGCCGTAACAGTATTTTCATTCATACTGGAAATGTTAATTCACTTATGAAAACTTGAGCCTTAAAATTATTATGAATCTTGATTTCAGTTCAGGATCCCTTAAAATAGGAAATATTCCGGTGTGGCTATTTCTGCCTCCAAATGCTGAAAACCACAGTGCCATTTCTCAAAGGTAACAACCTCACCATTGCTCTGCCTGAGGACTTTATTAGATTTAATACTGAGAGCTCACAGTCAGCTACCATGGGTGAATCCTTTGAAAGCCGGAAACTTGGATTATCTTTTGTCTACATTTCTATTACACAGACTGTTGTTAACCTTCCATTCCCACCTTGAACCTACTTAATGGCGTTGCCAACCAGCAGCTGCACCTCTGAGAGCCTCCAGCAAAATAAAAGCTGTATTTCATATCTTAGGTGCAGTGTAGGCTTCCAAGAAGAAAGGAAATGTGATCTTTGAACATACTGCTCATGCTTGCAGGATATAACACATCTGCATCATGATATTCCCTCTGGGAGATCAGCATGGGGATTATTTTGCAACTTTCCCAAGTGATTGAAACATTTCAGACTAGAGTTCTGAAATAAAAGATCTCATGGCCAGGAGCATTATCACTTCACAGAGTGAAAAATGAGGTTTACTAGTTACTAAATCAATAGAAATAATAGGATTTGTATGAATAACTTAGGTGCTCTTTATTGAATCTTTTTTCTTTTATTTGCTTGCAGGTAATTTAAAAGAAGTCAAGTATGGCAAAAGCTTAACTCTTCAATATATAACTGCAATTTTCTTGGATCTTTATATACTACAAACTCATATACACAATCACACATCAGAATGCTTTACGTTTACACAAGGACAGTCATAACTGCATACTTATATTCACATATTTAAACTAACATATACATTTATGGATTTTCCCTTTTGGAGACATACAAACTATGAAAAGAATAGTTCTTCTCAATCTAACCGGAAATGTGCACTCTATCAATGGAGAACATGACACAAGTCGTCTAACAGAATAGTTCTTTAATATGTGTTCCAGGATCTCCTGCTCTTACTAAACATTTAAACTAATATTTCATTATTGTTAATACTCTGATTACTTATGACAAAACGACGAGTGCATTTAGGCAAGAGTTTTGTTGCATATAGCTCAATATTCTTATCCTCATTTAGAGATCGTGCTTGAGGAAGTATTCTGCACAGGATATATAGTTCTCATGATATATATTGTACTTGAAGGAAAATGTAAACAGGAAAACAATAAAAAAAAATTAAATTTTCCTGTACTTCTGTTTTTTTCGGGATTTTTTTGTTTTTTTTTTTTTTTACAAATGTTACCACTATCTTTCCAATGAATAAGAGAACTCTCACCCCTTTCATGTCAGATTATCCCAGACTGAAAAGCAGGGAAGGCTGCACATCACTCACAGCATAACTGACTTGTTATTCAAGGCCAGTTAGCACTGGAAGCTAACTCAGTATATACTCCAAGAATTACCAACCAAACAACATATGGAATACTTGTCATGATGCCTGATGCATTACAAAATACAAAAACACCATCCCTTTTCAATACTCATGTGCATGCTATAAATGACTGAAATAAACAATTTAGATAGAAAAGGAGACCTGGTGGCAAAATGGGTAAGCTTTAGGCTGCTAACCGAAAGTTAGTGGTTCAAACCTACTCGCCACTCTGAGGGAGAAAGATTACAGCCTTAAAACCTTTTTGGGCAGTCTTACTCTGTCCTCTAGGGTCATTCTGCATCAGAATCGACTCGATGACAAAGTGTTTTCTAGACAACAAATGTAACTGGTTTAGGAATCTAACATTATTCTTACACATGTTCCCAGTGGCTGTATGACTACTCATAAAATATTTCTCCTATCCATGGCATATGTAAGAAACCTTAAAAATTGGTGAGAAAAAAACATGAATTTGAAGCTCAAAATAGCTAAAATCACTTAATCTGACTCTCTTATTTTATGCTTAAAAAGCCCGACACTTGGGGAGTTCTAGTAACTTGAAAGTCAATATGAAGCCATCCTTACACCTAGGTCTTCTAACACATTTTGATTTCTTTCTGCTATATGATTTAAAATAAAAAATTACTATATTGGATTTTACCTTATGATACTTGAATCTTCTTAGAAGTGTTAAAATTTGCTCCTGTTCAAACCAGACCACACTGGAAAGGTCTTGGCTATCCTTGTATGCACTCTTCAGCGCCACTGCTTCAAAAGAGAGGGCAGAATTATCTTCCAGCATCCAGTCGGCGGGCTTGTTAGCCCTTCACTGTTTTTAGCATATCTCAATCATGTTTTTATTTGGTTAACCTTGTGAAAAGGAGCCTGGTTGTGCAATGGTTAAGAGCTCAGCTTCTAACTGGAAGGTCGGCAGTTCAAACCCACCAGCTGCTCCATGGGAGAAAAGACCTGGCAATCTGCTCCCATAAAGATTACAGCCTTGGAAACCCCGTGCGTTTAGGGTAGCTATGAGTTGGAATCAACTCCATGGCACACCATAACAACAACCTTGTGAAACTTGTAACATAAATAACTGGCTTGAAGCCTTCAATTTAGCCATTAGAAACTCCCTACAAACTTTCACTTTCAGTTACTTCCTTTATGATATGAACTATAAACGTAGTATCTGGGGTTATAAATGGTGATTGTGTTAATTTTTCTAAAAATCTATCAAGTATTTATTGGATGTTAAGCACTGGGTGGCATAAACCATTAAGTGACTACCACCTGAAAGACTGGTGGTTCAAACCCACAAGAAGAGCCTCAGAAGATAGGCCTAGCGATCTGCGTCAAAAAGGTCACACAGCCTTGTAAACCCTATAGAGCAGTTCTACTCTGCATACATGGTGTTGCCATGAGTGGGAATCAACTCAAAGTCAACTAACAATAAAATTTACATTTGAAATACTGTATCATTTGTTATTTAAGGTTGAGAAAGTACAATATTTTCCCTCAGGAAGCTTATGAATTATATGAAATACACTTTATGGCAGAGCAGTTGATTTATTGTAAAATAAGTCAAATAAAGTGCTCTGTGTTTTCAAAGTATGAATTAACTAAATTTGTCTAAAGAGATCAGGAAAGGCTAAAGAGAAGGGATGGTATTTTACTTTGTTCCTAAATGAATTTTTTTATTTTAAAAATTGTTTTTAATGTTATTTTAGAAAATAAAACATGTCCATTATAAAAAAAAATCTAAAATTCTGTCACTCAAAGAAACTGATATTAGCAATACTTGGTGCATATTATTTCATATATAAACTCATTGCCATCGAGCCAGTTCCAGCCCATATCAACTCTAGAGGGCAGAGCAGAACTGCCCCATAGTGTTTCCAAGGAGAAGCTGGTGGATTTGAAGTACTGATCCTTTGGTTAGTAGCCGTATCACTCAACCACTGCTCCACCAGTTTCATATAGGCACATGTATAATATGCACAACATTTTGAAAATGTAAGAATAGATATTTTTATGTAAATCAAATTTCATTCACGTTAAATATGACTGTACATATTTTATTTAACTTAAGAAAATAAATTTTTAACATATTTAATATCCAGGAATAAGAAAGAAAATTCCTGGTTGAAAGGAATAGAGCACTAAGAGATCAGCATGTGCATGGGACCCAAAGAAAAGTTCAGTTTCTACTTGAGTAACACAAAATAGGTCTTTTGGGCTACAGTACTGACTCTTCTAAATCTGAGTATTGGAAGTTCTTGAATGCCAAATGACATGAGTATTTGTTATCCAATATATACTGATTTTTAAACTGCATTTACGAGTTTTACACCTCCATACAAACCAAAAGAAAAAGAGACATCTGGCTCCACAGGAATAAGGTAATAAAGGTTGTTTTTGTTGTTAGGTTCTGTTGAGTTGGTTCTGACTCACAGTGACCCCGTGTATAACAGAACGAAGCATTGCCTAGTCCTATGTCATCCTCACAAAAGTAGGCATATTGAGTGCACTGTTGCAGCTACCTTGTCATTCTAACTCATTGAGGGTCTTCCTCTTTTTCCCTCACCATCTACTTCACCAAGCATGGTGTCGTTCTCCAGGGATTGGTCCCTCCTGAAAGCATGTCCAAATTAAGCTAAATTAAATGTCAACATCCTTGCTTGTAAGGAGCATTCTGGCTATACTGCTTCCAAGAGAGATTTGTTCAGGCAGTCTGTGGTGTATTCAATATTCTTTGTCAACCCCCTACTTCATTGCATGTATTCTTCTTCCCTCCATGTGTCTGTCAGTTTGTCATACCGTGGTGGCTTGCCTGTTGCTGTAACACTGGGAGATTTGCCATCAGTATTTGCAATACTAGCAGGGTCACCCTTGGTAGACAGGTTTCATTGGAGCTTTCAGACTAATACAGACTAGGAAGAAGGACCTAGCGGTCTACTTCTGAAAAAAATGTCCAGTGAAATCCTTATGAATAGCGGCAGAACATTGTCTGATACAGTGCCAGAAGATAAGCCCCTCAGGTTGGAAGGCACTCAATATACGAATGGGGAAGAGCTGCCTCCCAAAGTAGAGCTGACCTTAATGGCTTAGATAGAATGAAGCTTTTATGACCTTCATTTGCTGGTATGGCACTACTCTAAATGAGAATAAATAGCTGTAAACACACATTAATAACCAGAATGTGGAATATAGGAAGCAAGAACCTAGGAAAAATGGAAGTCATCAAAAAAGAAATGGAACGCGTAAAGCTCGATATCCTAGGCATTAGGGAGATGAAATGGACTGTCATTGGCCGTTTTGAATAGGAAAATCATATGGTTTACGATGCCAGAAATGATGAATTAAAGAGGAATGGTGTTGCATTTATTGACAAAAAGAACATTTCAAGATCTATCTTGAAATACAACAGAGTTAGTGATAGGATAATATCTATACGTCTACAAGGAAGACTAGTTTATACTACTATTATTCAAATTTATGTAGTAACCGCTAATAATAAAGATGAGGAAATGCAAGATTTTTACCAATTTTTGCAGTGTGAGATTGATCAAACATGCAGTCAAGATGCATTGATAATTATTGGTGATTGGAAGCCGAAAGTTGGAAACAAAGAAGAAGGATCAGTAGTTGGAAAATACGGCCTTGGTGAGAGAAATGATACCAGAGATAACAGGATAGAGTTTGGCAAGACCAATGACTTCGTCATGGCAAATACTTTTTTTCAACTACATAAACGGCAACTATAAATGTAGACATCACCAGATGGAAAACACAGGAATCAAATCGACTACATATGTGGAAAAAGACATTGCAGAAGCTCAATATTATCAGTTAGACCAAGGCCAGGGACTGACTGTGAAACAGATCATCAATTGCTCGTATACAAGTTCAAGCTGAAGCTGAAGAAATTTGAACAAATCCATAAGAGCCAAAATATGAACTTGACTTTATCCCACCTGAATTTGGAGACCATCTCAATAATGGATTTGAGGCACTGAACACTAATGACCAAAGACCAGACTAGTGGTGGAATGATATCAACGATATCATACATGAAGAAAGCAAAAGTCATTAAAAAGACAGGAAAGAAAGAAAAGACCAAAATGATGTCAGAAGAGACTCTGAAGGTTGCTCTTGAACACAGAGTAAGTAAAGAAAATGGAAGAACTGATGAAGTAAAAGACCTGAACAGGTTTTAAAGGGCAGCTCAAGAAGACAAAGTAAAGCATAATAATGAAATGTGCAAAGACCTGGAGTTAGAAAACCAAAAAGGAAGAACACATTTAGCATTTCTCAAACTGAAAGAACCAAAGAAAAATTCAAGCCTCAAGTTGCAATTCTGAAGGATTCTTTGGGCAAAACACTGAATGACACAGGAAACATCAAAAGATGATGAAAAGAATACACAGAGTTACTGTACCAGATAGAATTGGTCAATGTTCAACCATTTCAGGAGGTAGCAATTGATAAAGAAACAATGGTATTGAAGGAAGAAGTCCAAGTTGCACTGAAGACATTGGTGAAAAACAAGACTCCAGGAATTGATGGAATGCCAATTAAGGTGTTTAAACAAATGGATGCAGGGCTGGAGGTGCTCAGTTGTCTATACCAAGAAATTTGGAGAAAAGCTACCTGGCCAACTGACTGGAAGAGATCCATATTTGTGCCCATCCCGAATAAAGGTGATCCAAAAGAATTTGGATATTTTCACATCCCAGTAAAATTATGCTGAAGATAATTATAAAGTGATTGCAGTATGTCTTAGTTATCTACTGCTGCTATAACAGAAATATCAAAAGTGAATGGCTTTAACAAAGAAAAATTTTTTCTCTCCCAGTCTAGGAGGCTAAAAATCCAAATTCAGGGCACCAGCTCCAGGTGAAGGCTTTCTCTTTCTGTCGGCTCTGGAGGCACAAGGACTTCAGGTCCCAAGGACAGGCTCTGCTCCCAACTCTGCTTTCTTAGTGGTAGAAGATCTCTATCCTCACTGCTCAATTCTCTCTTTTATATCACAAAAGAGACTGACTCAAGAGGCAACCTAATCCTGTAGATTGTGTCCTGCCTCATTAATATAACTACCTCTAATCCTGCCTCATTGACATCACAGAGAATAGGAATTACAACACATAGATACATCCATCAGATCGCAAAATGGAGGAAAACCACACAGTACTGGGAATCATGTCCTAGCTAAATAGTCACACGTTTTGGGGGGATACAATTCAATCCATGACGCAGCAGTGCATCCACAGGGAAATGCCAGAAAATCAAGCTGGATTCAGAAGAAGACATGGAACAAGGGATATTATCGCTGATGTCAGATGTTGATATCAGTTGCTGATTCAACTGTGTGGATCATAACAAATTATATATAACATTGCAAAAAAATTCCCGTTTTACATGATTTGTTATGATCGACACAGTCAAATACCTGTGCATAGTCACTAAAACACAGGTATTCATCTTTCCGGTATTCTCTGCTTTCGGCCAAGATCCATCTGACATCAGCAATGATATCCCTCATTTCTCATCCTCTTCTGAATCTAGCCTGAACTTCTGGCAATTCCCTTTTGATGTATGGCTGTAGCCATTTTTGAATTATCTTCAGCAAAATTTTGCTTGCCTGTGATATTAATGATATTGTTCACTAATTTCTTTGGATCACCTTTCTTTGGAATGGGCACAAATATGGATCTATTCCAATCAGTTGACCAGGTAGCTGTCTTCCAAATTTATTGGTATAGGCTAGTGTGTGCTTCCAGCATTGCATCTGTTTGTTGAAGCATTTCAGTTGATATTCCTGGTATTCTTAGTTCCTGGAGACTTGTTTTTCACCAGTGCCTTCAGTGCAACTTGGACTTCTTCCTTCACTACCATCGGTTCTTGATCAATTGCCGCCTCCTGAAATGTTTGAATATCGACCAGTTCTTTTTGTTACAGTGACTCTATGTATTCCTTATATCTTCTTGCAATGCTTCCTGTATCATTCAATATCTTGATCATGGAATTCATCAATATTGTAATTCAAGGCTTGAATTTTTCCTTCACTTCTTTCAGCTTGGTAAATGCTGAGCTTGTTTTTCCTTTTTTGGTTTTCTTACTCCAGATCTTCACACATATCTTTGTAATACTTTACTTTGTCTTCTCAAGCTACACTTTGAAATCTTCTGTTCAGCTTTTTACTTCACTTCTACAGTTCACTTTAGCTACTCTATGTTCAAGAGCAAGTTTCAGTGTCTCTTCTGACATTATTTTTTGTCTTTTCTGTCTTTCTTGTCTTTTTAATGACCTTTTGTTTTCTTCATGTATGATGTCCTTGATGTCATCCCACAGCTAGTCTGGTCTTTGGTCATTAGTGTTCAGTTCATCAAATCTATTCTTGAGATGGTCTCCAAATTCAGGTGGGATACATTCAAGTTCACATTTTGGCTCTCACGGACTTGTTTTAATTTTCTTCAGCTTCAACTTGAAATTGAATAGGAGAAATTGATGGTCTCTTCCACAGTTAGTCCCTGTCCTTGTTCTGACTGATAGTATTGAGCTTCTCCATCCTTTTTTTCCACGGATGTAATCAGTTTGATTTCTGTGCATTCCATCCTTCAAGATCCACGTGTACACTCATCATTTACATTGTTGAACAAAAGTATTTCCAATAAGTAAGTCATTTTGCAGAATTCTATCATGCAGTCTCCAGCATCATTTTGATCAGCAAGCCCATGTTTCAGCTAGTGATACTCCCTTGTTTACAATTTTTGTGTTCTAATCACTAGTAATTATCAATGCATCTTGATTTCAAGTTTGATCAATTTTAAACAGCCAAAGTTGAAAAACCTTCAATTTCTTCATCTTCGGCATTAGTGGTTGGTGCATAAATTTGAATAATAGTCATGTTAACTGGTCTTCCTTGTGGGAGTATGGATATTATTCTATTGACAGTATTATACTTTAGGATAGATCTTGAAATATTCTTTTTGATGATGAATGTGACCCCATTTCTCTTCAATCTGTCATTCCCAGCATAACAAACAATATGATTGCCCAATTCAAAATGGTCAATACCAGTCCATTTCAGCTCACTAATGCCTAGGATATCAAACTTCATGAACTCCATTTCATTTTTGAGAACTTTCAATTTTCCTTGATTCACACTTTGTACATTTTGATTACTCATGGATATTTGCAACTGTTTCTTCTCATTTTGAGTTGTGCCACATCAGCAAATGAAGGTCCAGTAAGTTTTACTCAATCTATGTCACTTAGACCGACTATACTTGGAGGAGGCAGCTCTTCCCCAGTGGTATTTTGAGTGCTTTGCAACCTGAGGGGCTTATCTTCTAACACTATATCAAACATTCTTCTGCTGTTATCCACAGGGTTTTCACTGATTAATTTTTTTTTTTTTTTCAGAAGTAGATCACCAGCTCCTTTTTCTTAATCTGCTCTAGTCAGGAAGCTCTGCTGAAACCTGTCCATGATGGATGACTGCTTGTACTTTAAATATCAGTGGCATAGCTTCCAACAGTACAGCAACACACAAACCACCACAGTATGACAAACCGTCAGATGAGTGGAGGCCATAAAGATTACAGCCTACAAAACCCTCTCGGACACTTCTACTCTGTCACATGGAGTTGCCATGAGTCAAAAACAACTCAACAAGTACCCATCAACAGCAACAACATCACAGGTTACTATGGTATATAGAGAGTATTTATTTCCATTTTTCATATTACATATTAAGAACTTTGTAATTTATTCTGTTACAAATATTTATGGCCTATCATGGGGTTTCTAACATTTCAATTATTTATTACCTTGAAATTTCTTGATTCCATTTTTCTTAATGCTAATTTTATATTATTCTTCAATAACAAGTAATAAAACCCATTGCTTTATGATGACTTCTGACAAAAATAGGCTACACCTCCTTCTCTATTTCAGAAAACCAAAGAAAAAGACACCTCATTGTATTTTCCTGTTCTCTTCCAGAGAACTATTAGATATAAGAAAGAATGATAAAGAGTTAAAGATACATAAGTGCCAACTTATCCACAAAAATTTTCCTATAATATGGGTGCTTGCAGATCTACAAATATATTCAGTCAAGGTAATTATTATAACAGATCAAATTCACTGATTTCTATTTTCCGGCAGGAATTGTATTATTCTGTGCCAGAGACTCTTTAAAAACTTGCAACAACTCCATGGGTAAGATTCTAACATTATTTACATTTAACAGTTGAGTAGCTAAAGCACAGAGATTATAAAGAATATACACAGAGTTACACAGCAGGTGAGGATAAGAGACAAGAGAGTAATTCAAGCCGTTTCCCACTACGCAACACTACCTCTCATGATGAAATGAGGCTGCATTTATTCTTTTAACAATGAAAAATTTTCACAGGGGAATTTTTGTGCTTTTTGGCTTGAAATTTTTTACATAGATCAGTAGCTACTATAAAGGAGTTATCTTAATATTTATGATTGAGTAGCTTTTCATAACATTTAGATCAGCACTTCGAAAAATATGTTCACAACACTAGTTTCATGAAATGTTAAAATGTATTAGATGAGGAAAGCTATCTATAATAAAATACTTTAAGAAATTTGGGAATAAACAAAACTAAACAATTTTGGCTATCTTGGAGACTTTAACATGCTAATGTACGTTGTTGATGCTTCAAGAATAACAACATATGTACAGTTTACCATATGAAATTCATCTGATGGACTAATACCATTATATTTATTTTAAAATTCAGTTAATTTTATTATTTCTGTAAAATACGTGATAGTGGGCACTGACTAAAGCTCAGTATACTTCTACTACTGCTCTGTTTGGTGGGGAGTTGATTTGGGAAAATAGTGTTGGTAACAGTATTTTTATTTGTACCAATTGGAGACATGTCACTATTTTTCTAAGTCTGATATATTCAAAACAGACTTATCTAACAAATAACCATTTAGATCCTCATATTTCATGCTGAAATTAAAGATTTTACAAAAAAATTTAAAACTTCATTGCTAATTCTATTTAATAAAATTGCACCTGCCATCTTGTGATTTTCTTTTTTTTAATCTGAGATACACTGTGGTACACTTCATTCAGTTTAGATTATTTTGAATCACAAGTTCCAAATACCTACATGATGATTTTTATTTGTTAGATTTATTAGCAGTGAATTTTTGCATCATCAGTGAAAATGTTCTATTGAAAGTGCATTTATCTTAGTTTTTAGATTATTTTAAAACAGTGGTTCTCAAACTTTAGAGTGTATCAGAATCACAAAATCATGTGGAGGGCTGCTCATCACTCTGGGTTGGGGCCAGAAAACTAGCATTTCTAGTAAGTTCCCAGGTGATGTTGATGCTGCTGATTTAGAGGTTACACTTTAAGGACCACTGGAAAGTTGACTGTAGCCAAGAATATGGGCCATAAATATTTGTGACCATATCATTATTTTTAAAGATTATCATTCGAAATGGGATATTCTGACTTTTTATTTCTCTGGCTAAATTAATAACATTAGTTATTCAATTTAGTACTGGCACAGTGCTTAAAATTCAACAGTTTAGATCATTGCACACTCCCTAGTAATTTTCAGACTTAATGAATTGGTCAGATTTGAATTTTTTAGAAAGTATTACACCTTAAATCAATTACGTGTTTAGTGTAGAATGCATTTTTAATAAATGAAGTTGTCCATGGTCAATGCAATGAAAGGATTAACCGGTAGAATATCATATGCTCCAAAACATGAAACATGACTCCAGTATCACCTGGATTGATTAGTGATAATGAAGTTGCAAAGCTGTAACTCTTATCAGATATCTTGGTCCACTCATCTCTCCACTACCATGTGTGTATGGAAAAGGAAAATAATTTCATAAATGGTTAACCATATGGATGAGCTTCCCAAATCATACAATATTTCTAGGTAAATTGTCTGGAAGACCTGATTCTATTCCTCATTCATTCAGTATAGCGTCTGGAGATGTATCATGTAAACCCTCTAGGCCTTAATTTCCTGTTTGTGAGATGAAAGGATTGAGCTCTAGATCTTCCTATACTTCTGAAATATGATCCTTTGCTTTTGCTCTTATAAATAGTTCTTAACTCACCTGCCCAGAACACTGCACTATCCTGACACTGTCCAAGCTCAGTTTTACTTAGTGAAATAAATGAATTAGGTGCTCTTTAATTGTGGTGGCCATAATAAAAATCAATTAGAATCATTAAGAGATCATAATTACATTTATGCATGCTCTCCTATAATTAAAATTCATGATATTTAAGTAAATGAGAACTTTTAATAAACTCTCTTCCATTAATTTTAGAAAGATATAGCAATTTTAATTTTATAGTTGCATCCACATATTTGCCACAAGAATCCAGAAAAATAACAAGCATATTGTATAAATAGACAAGAGCGAAAGAAATAAATATAAATCTCTTACTAGTTCACTGAATTCCTGTTTATTTTTTGTATGCATATACATATGTAACTTTTTAGATTGCAAAACCTAACATTCATAATGAAGCAATCGTAGAAAGAAAGTTGTCCTCCCAAATGTCAGTTAATGTTTGATCAAGTGTAAAGTTGATCTATACATGAGGAAGAATCATTAGGGACCCAGAAAGAAATCAAATCATAAGCATATTTAGGTGACTGGCCATGTAAGATGCTTTAGATTAGGGTCAGAACCTCAAGTCTAAATTAAATACTTAGCTTAAAGAAATACCCATCAATTTGCAGTTAGCATGGGTATGACCCACAATCCAGGGGAAAAAAACCCAGTTGCTGATACGTGTGTGGATCATAAGTCTAAAGATGACATTTACTAAAAGAGCAAAATGACAGCACAGATCAAAGGAATTAAAGGCATACCTCATTTTATTCCTCTTTGCCTTATCGCATTTCACACGTATTGAGATTTTTACAAACTGAAGGTTTGTGACAACCCTGCATTAAGCAAGTCTATCAGTGCCATTTTTCCAATAGCATGTGCTCACTTTGTGTCTCTGTGTCACATTTTGGTAATTCTCACAATATTTCGATCTTTTTTGTTATTATTACTTCTCTTATGGTGATCCGTGATCAGTGATCTTTGATGTTACTACTGTGATTGTTTTGCGGTGCCACGAATCATGCTCCTATAAGTCAGTGAACTTAATTGATAAATATTGTGTGTGTTCTGACTGCTCTATCACCAGCCATTCCCCCATCTCTCTTCCTCTCCTCCGCTTCCGCTTCCCTATTCCCTGAGACACGACAACATCGAAATTAGGCCAATTAATAACCCTACAATGGCCTCTAAGTGTTCAAGTGTTCAAGTGAAAGGAAGAGTCTCACTTTAAATCAAAAGCTAAGAATGATTAAGCTTAGTGAGGAAGGCAAGTCAAAAGACTAGATGGACCAAAACCTAGGCCTCTTTCACCAGTTAGCCAAGTTGTGAATGCAAAGGAAAAATCCTTGAAGGAAATGAAAAATGTCACTCCAGTGAACACACAGACGATAAGAAAGAGAAACAGCCTTATTGCTGATATGGGGAAAGTTTTAGTGGTCTGGGTAAAAGATCAAACCAGCCACAACCTTCCCTTAAGCCAAAGTCTAATCCAGAGAAAGACCCGAACTCTCTTCAATTCTATGAAGGCTAAGAGAGGTGAGGAAACTGCAGAAGAAAAGTTTGAAGCAAGCAAAGGTTGGTTCACGAAGTTTAAGGAAAGAAGCTGTCTTCATAACATAAAAGTGCAAGGTGAAGCAGTAACTGCTGATGTAGAAGCTGCAGCAATTTATGCTAAAGATCAAGCTAATTGATAAAGGTGGCTACACTAAACAACAGATTTTCAATGTAGACAAAACAGCCTTATATTGGAAGAATATGCCATCTAGGACTTTCATAGCTAGAGAGGAGAAGTCAATGCCTGGCTTCAAAGCTTCAAATGACAGGCCAACTCTCTTGTTAGGGGCTAATGTAGCTGGTGACTTTAAGTTGAAGCCAATGCTCATTTACCATTCTGAAAATCTTAGGGCCCTTAATAATTATGCTAAATCTACTCTGCTTGAGCTCTATAAATGCAATAAGAAAGCTTATATGACAGCACGTCTGTTTACAACATGATTTACTGGTATTTTAAGCCCACTGTTGAGATCTACTACTCAGAAGAAAAGATTCCTTTGAAAATATTACTGCTCATTGACAATGCACCTGGTCACTCAAGAGCTCTGATGGAGATGTACAAGGAGATTAATGTTGTTTTCATTCCTGCTAACACAACATCTATTCTGCAGCCCATGGATCAAGGAGTAGTTTTGACTTTCAAGTCTTATCACTTAAGAAGAAGATTTTATAAAGCTATAGTTGCCATAGATAGTGATTCCTCTGATGGATCTAGGCAGAGTAAATTGAAAACCTTCTGGAAAGGATTCACCATTCTAGATGTCGTTAAGAACATTCGTGATTCATGGGAGGATGTCAAAATGTTAACATTAACAGGAGTTTGGAAGAAGGTGATTCCAACCCTTGTGGATGACTTTGAGGGGTTCAAGGCTTCATTGGAGGAAGTTACTGCAGATGTGGTGGAGGTAGCAAGAGAATTAGAAGTGGAGCTTGAAGATATGACTGAATTGCTGCAATCTCGTGATAAAACTTCAGCGGATGAGGAGTTGCTTCTTAAAGATGAGCAAAGAAAATGGTTTCTTGAGATGGAGTCTACTCCTAGTGAAGATGCTGTAAACATTGTTGAAATGACAACCAAAGATTTAGATTAGTATGCAAACTTCTCTGATAAACCAGCTGCAGGGTTTGAGAGGACTGACTCCGATTTTGGAAGAAGTTCTACTGTGGGTAAAATGCTGTCAAACAGCATCGCATGCTACAGAGAAATCTTTCGTGAAAGGAAGAGTCAGTTGATGTAGCAAACTTCATTGTTGTCTTATTTTAAGAAATTGCCACAGCCACCTCAACCTTCAATAACCGCCACACTGATCAGTCAGCATATTGAGGCAAGACCCTCCACCAGCAAAAAGAGTATGACTTGCTGAAGGCTCAGATGATGGTTAGCATTTTTTAGCAGTAAAGTAGTTTTTATTTAAACATTGTTTTTTTTTAGACATAAAGCTATTGCACACTTATTAGACTACAGTGTATAATGTGAACATAACTTTCAATGCACTGGGAAACCAAAAAATTCATGTGACTCACTTTATTGGAATATTCTTGCAATATCTAAGAGGTATGATGTATAAAGCAGCAAAAAGATACAGATATTTTTTAAATTCAAGTGATTGGATTTAGAGCAAGTCTAAAGACCCACAACAAAAAACAACTTAGCAAATGGAAACATCTGAGAAATTTTGATTTTGTGTTATATCTATTTTTTTAAGCTAAAAAAGAAAGTGGATGAAAGAATCTACTAATCGTTTGCCTGTTGTTTTTGTTAGGTGACATTGATTCAACCCCACGTGACAATGTAGAACTGTCACATAGGGTTTTCTAGGGTTGTTATCTTTACAGGAGCAGATTGCCAGGTCTTTCTCCCACAAAGCAGCAGGAGAGGCTTGAACTGCCAGCCTTTCAGATAGCAAATGAGTGCTTAACCGTTGTGCCACCAGGGTTCCTTTGTATAGAGTCTTCTAATCATTTGCTTTTGAGATATTCTGGGAATAAAATATTAATTCCCTATGTCTATATTTGGGTTTGTTGTTCTTGTTAGTTGCTGTCAGTGGATTCTGACAAATGGTGACCCCATGTATACAGAGAAGAACTGCTCCATAGATTTTTTAAGGCTGCGATTTTTCAGAAGCAAATTTCCCGGCCTGTCTTCTGAGGCATCTCTGAGTGGATTCGAACTGCCAACTTTTCAGTTAGTAGACAAGTGCTTAATCGTTTGCATCACCTAGGGACTCCAAGATTTGGGTAGGATATTATTATTCTCCTGTAATTGCCATTGTAATTTACCTCTCTTTATTGTGACTAGTGCTTCTTTTTAATCAATTACTAAAATGTAATGCAAAAAAAACAGTTTTAAAACTTGGTTATAATTATCAACCTGCGAAACTGTTAAATTATATCTAGTTGTATAGTGTGGGATATCTCCAATGTGCTATCCACATGGAAAGAAATCACAAGCAGTTTTAAAGTATTAAAAATTTTAAGAACAGGAAGGAAAATCTGACTATTATAGCTTGTTTTAAAGGAGAAACATGGTTAGTGTCCACATTTACTAAATAAAAATATATGCAATAAATGTGTACAATCAGCATAGTGTTTAAATGACTAAAATAGGTAATTAAGCAGTGAAAATAAATACAGTTTAAACATAAGTAGAATGCAGAGCTTTTCATATGTCAGACATAGCCGTTTTGATGGAGAACTTCTAGAACTGACATAGATAATGAAAAACAAACTGCATAGGAATTGAAATCAATGTAATTTGTGAAGCAAATACGAAAACAGAAGACCTTGGAGATGGAAGACTGCAAAAGAGAATAATAGTGAGCTCATAAATGCTTCCTTTCTCCTGTAAGGAAGGAACACAGGCACATGCATGGCTTTATATATATAATTCTTTTTTTTTTTTTTTAATGATCCACAGCAAAGAGTAGATAAGGGAGTATACTAGAGACTCAAAGAAATAAACAAATCCACTACGGACAATCTAACCAGGGAAACTTACTTTAAAAAAATACATACGCTTATGGGACAAAGAAAGAATTACTCAATCTGTTCAGAGAATAATGTCATTAATGTGTTTTTTGTTTGTTTATTTGTTTTTCACTAATTTAGCACCCTGGCCACAAGCCATTCATTGTTAATGTCTTTAACCAATTTGAAAATATCTTACATATCATAGCTGGGAATATTTGGTTGAACTTAGAGAAAAGAAAAATCTAGGTCAACTTTTCATATGAGGAATAAATTTAGATATATTTTCTAGAAAACAATGCGGTACAAATGTTGTTATAAAATAGCAGTGAATAAACTTTATTCACTGTTTTGCTTAATTAAAATTAACAAATGGATTATGAATCATATAGTTTTCCAGGATCTATAACTGAAATAAATTTTTAAAAAATATAACAAAACTCTTACGCATAGCAGTAGACAGATTGTGCAGTAGTTACCAGTGCAAAATGACCCTTGTCCCCTGGGAAAGGACCATAATAACCAGAGTCTCACTAATCACATTTGTCCTGCATGACCCTATTATTCTGGCTAAGGCTACAGGTTCATGAGGGCTATGAATATACAGTGAGACTGACCAAAGACAAGCAAAAGAGAATCACAACTCGGAATTTTTCATACTGGAACAGGATAGAGTTATTTATTATTAGTGGGCAGGAACAAGAAGATATAAGTACCTGTTTACGATAACAGCCTTGTTTTCCGATGGAAGCCTCAGATCTCGTATTTTGTTGACAAGCTAAAAGAGTGAGTGAGTGAGAAAAAGAGAAAGGAAGAGATGGAGACAGAGACGGATCACTCCAAAAGTCTGGATGTTTTACAAATATTCCATTAATTCCATTGACAAATACCCTTTGGCCTAAGTTAGTATGGCCTGAGTTTGTGACACTTGCAACAAAGCATGTTGAATAATACACCATGGGGAATTAAATCTCTTTTACCATATTATCTGGATATGCGATAAAGTCCTGAAAAAATTATTGTCATTAATTTCCCTGAGAATCAAGTTACTGAGAATGAGTAAGAAAACCCTGACCAAAAACCAAACCTGTTGCTGTTGAGTCAATTCTGACTCATAGTGACCCTATAGGACAGAGTACCACTGCCCCAAACCCCACATGTTAGGAAATTAAACTACAGATTTCTAAATAATGTAAATAATGTCAAAGTAGAAATCACAATAAAAATTTAATTTTATTTTTACTGTGTAATAATGAATGTTGTCGTTTTTACATTCCCTCCAGTCAGTTCTGACTCATAGAGACCCCAAGTATAACAAAACTAAATCCTGTACCATCCTCAGAATTGTTGCTATGCTTGAGCCCATTGTTGTAACGGCTGTGTCAATCCATCATGTTGAGGGTCTTCTTTTTTGCTGACCTTCTATTTTACCAAGCATGAAATCGTCTCCATTGATTGGTCTTTCCTGATAACATGTCCAAAATTTTTTAAAAAATTTAAAATGTTGTCATCAAGTCCATTCCGACTCATAGGGACCCTTTAGGATGGAGTAGAACTGCTGGGTAAGCAAAACAAAATCTCACCATCCTTGCTGCTAAGGAGCATTCTGGCTGTACTTCTTTCACAACAAATTTGTTCGTTCTTCTAACAATCCAATGTATATTTAATATTCTTTGTAAACACCATAATTAAAATGCATCAGTTCTTCTTTGGTCTTCCTTTATCATTGTCCAACTTTTGCATGCATATGAGGCAACTGAAAATACCATGGCTTGGGTTAGGCACACCTTAGTCCTCAAAGTGACATCTTTGCTTTTCATACTTTAAAGAGGTCTTTACAGCAGATTTCCCAATGCAATATGTCGTTTGATTTCTTTCTTTCTTCTTCTTTTTTAGTTTTATTGTACTTTAGGTAAAAGTTTACAGCTCAAGTTAGTTTCTCATTCAAAAATTTATACACATACTGTTTTGTGACATTGGTTGTAATCCCTGCAATGTGACAGCACTCTCCCCCTTTCCACTCTGCATTCCCCATATCCATTTGTCTAGTTTTCCCGTTCCTTCCTGCCTTTGGTCTTGCTTTTGGGTAGGCATTGCCCATTTGATCTCACATATTTGATTGAACCAAGAAGCACGTTCCTCATATATTTTTTTGTTTTGTAGGTCTGTATAACCTTTGTCTGAAAAGTGGGCTTCGGAAGTGGCTTCCCTTCTGAGTTAGAAGGGTGTCCAATGGCCATAGTCTCAGGAGTTCCTCCAGTTTCTGTCAGACCAGTAAGTCTGGTCTTTTTTGGTGAATTTGCAATTTGTTCTACATTTTTCTCCTGCTCTGTCCGGGACCCTCTATTGTGATCCCTGTCAGAGCAGTTGACGGTGGTAGCCGGGCACCAACTAGTTCTTCTGGGTTCAGGCTGGTGGAGGCTGTGGTTCATGTGGTCCATTAGTCCTTCGGACTAATCTTTCACTAGTGCCTTTGGTATTCTTCATTCTCCTTTGCTCTGAATGTGATGGGACCAATAGATGTATCTTAGATGGTCACTCATAAACTTTTAAGACCCCATACTCTACTCACCAAAGTGGGATATAGAACGTTTTCTTGATAAACTGTGTTATGCCAATTGACCTAGATGTACCCTGAGACTGTGGTCCACAGCCCTCAGCCCCAGCAATTCAGTCCCTCAAGGTGTTTGGATGTGTCTAAGAAACTTCTATGACTTTGCCTGGTTCAGTTGCACTGACCTCCCCAATATTGTGTACTGCCTTTCCCTTTACCAAAGTTGCACTTGTCTACTATCTAGGTAGTGATTTCCCATTCCCATCCCTCCTTACCCATGTAACAATCAAAGAATGTTTTTTTCTGTGAGTAAACTGTTTCTTGAGTTTTTAAAATAGTGGTCTTATACAACATTTGTTCTGTTGTGATTGACTTATTTCACTCAGCATAATGCTCTCCAGATTCATCCATGTTGTGTGAAGTTTCTCAAATTCATCATTGTTCCTTATCATTGCATACTATTCCACTGTGTGTATGTACCATAATTTGTTTATTCATTTATCTATCAATGGGTACATAAGTTGTTTCCATCTTTTTGCTATTGTGAATAGTGCTGTAATGAACATGCGTTGCATATGTCTATTTGTGTGACAGCTCTTATTTCTCTGGAATATATTCTCAGCGGTGGGATTGCTGGATCATATGGTATTTCTGTTTCTAGCTTTTTAAGGAGGTGCCACATTTTTTCCATAGTGGTTTACCATTTTACTTTCCCACTTTACTTTCCCACCTGCAGTGCGTAAGAGATCCAATCTCCCCACAATGTCTCCGTTTATTAATTTCTTTTTTTTTTTTTATTAGTGTAAGTATTGTCAGGGTGAGATGGTATTTTGTTATAGTTTTCATTTGTATTTCTATAATGGCTAATGATCTTGAGCTAATGATCTTCATGTGTCTATTAGCCACCTGAATGCCTTTTTTGGTGAAGTGTCTGTTCATATGCTTTGCCCATTTTTTATTAAATTATTTGTCTTTTTACTGTTGAGGTGTTGACATATTTTGTAGATTTTAGAGATTAGAACCTTGTCAGATATGTCTTGGCCAAAAATTTTTTCCCAGTCAGTAGGTTCTCTTTTTCCTCTTTTGATGATGTCTTTTGATGAGCATAGGTGTTTAATTTTTAGGTGCTCCCAGTTATCTAGTTTTTTTTCTGGTGTTTATGCATTGTTAGTTATGGTTTGTATTCTATTTATGCCAACTAGAGTTGTCGCTATTTTTTTCTTCCATGATCTTTATCATTTTAGGTCTTTTTGATACATTTGATATATTTAGGTCTTTGATACATTTTTGGTTAGTTTTTGTGTATGGTGTGATGTATGGATCCTGTTTCACTTTTTTTAAAGATGGACATCCAGTTTTGTCAGCACCATTTGTTAAAGAGATTATCTTTCCCATTTAACAGACTTTGATGCTTTGTCAAATAGCAGTTGCCATAGGTGGGTGGATTTACATCTGGGTTCTCATTTCCATTGGTCTATGTATCTGTCCTTGTACCAGTACCAGGCTGATTTGACTACTGTAGCTGTATAGGAGGTTCTAAGATTAGGTAGTGTGAGGCCTTCCACCTAGTTGTTTTCTTTAATAATGCTTTACTTATCTGTGGCTTCTTCCCTTTCCATAAAAAGTTGGTGATTACTTTCTCCATCTTGTTAAACAATACTGTTGGGATTTGGATAGGGTTGTAACTGTAGATTGCTTTGGGTAGAATTGACATTTTCATAATGTTGAGTCTTCTTACCTATGAGCATGGTATGTTTTTCCGTTTACATAAGTCTCTTGGTTTCTTGCGGTAGTGTTCTGTAGTTTTCTTTGTATAGATCTTTTATGACCCTGGTTAGATTTATTCCTAAGTATTTTCTATTTTTAGGGGCTATTGTAAATGAGATTGATTTCCTGATTTCCTTTTAGAAATTCTCATTGTTGGTGTAGAGGAATCCAACTGATTTCTGTATTGTTAATCTTGTATCCTGCTATTTTGCAGAAACCTTCTTTTAGTTCCAGAAGCTTTCTTGTGGATTCTTTGGGGTTTTCTATGTACAGGATGATATCACCTGTGAATAGGTGTAGTTTTTCCTCTTCCTTACCAATCTGGATGCCCTTTGTTTCTTTCTCTTGCCTTATTACTCTAGCTAGGACTTCCACCACAATGCTGACAAAGAGTGGTGATAAAGGGCATCCTTGTCTGTTTCCCTTTTTTCAAGTGGAATGCTTTCAGTCTCTCCCATTTAGGATGATGTTGACTGTTGATTTTGTATAAATGCCCTTTATTACATTGAGTAATTTCCCTTCTATTCCTATTTTGCTGAGTTTTTAGCAGGAATGAGTGTTGGGCTTTGTCAAATACTTTTTCTGCATCACTTAATAAGATCATGCAGTTCTTTTCTTTTATTTTTGTGGTGGATTATGTTGATTGATTTTCTAATGCTGAAACATTCTTGCTTACCTGGTATGAATGCCAAGACATGATGTATTATTTTTTTGATATGCTCTTGAACTCTATTGGGTAGAATTTTGTGGAGAATTTTTGTGTCTATATTCATGGGAGATATTTGACTGTAGATTTTTTGTGTGTGGTGTCTTTGCCTGGGTTTGGTATCAGGGTTATATAGGCTTCATAGAATGAATTTGGGAGTATTCTCACTTTTTCTGTACTCTGAAATATTCTGAGTAGAATTGGTGTGAGCTCTTCTCTTTATGTTTGGGAGAATTCTCCAGTGAAATCTTCCTGAAGAGGGCTTTTTTTTGTAGTTGTTATTGTTGGGTGTTTTTTTAATGACCTCTTCAATTTCTTCTATTATTGGTCTGTTTAGTTTTCTACCTTAATTTGTGATAGTTTAGGTAGATAGTGTGTTTCTAGAAATTTGTCCATTTCCTCTTAAAAAAAAAAAGTCATTTTTGTTGAGTCAATTCTAACTCATAGCAATTCTGTAGAATAGAGTAGAACTGCCCCATAGATTTTCTAAGTCTTAAATCATTATGGAAGCAGACTGCCACATCTTTCTCCCATGGAGCAGCTGGTGTGTTCAAACTGCTGACTTTTCAGTTAGTAGCCAATCTCTTTAACCACAGCACCACCAGAGGTCTATTACCTCTAGGTTTTCAAATTTGTTGGAGTACGATTGTTCATAGTATTCTGTTATGATCCTTTTTATTTCAGTTGATTCTGTTGTTATATCACCCATCTCATTTCTTATTTGGGTTATATGCTTTCTTTCCTGTTTTATTTTGTCTATTTGGCCAATGGTTTGTCAATTTTGTTGATACTTTCAAAGAACCAACTTCTGATCTTGTTGATTTTTTCTATTGTTTTTCTGTTCTGTTTCATTTATTTCTGCTCCTATTATTATTTCCTTTCTTTTGGTAACTGCAAGCTTCTTTTGCTGCTCTCATTCTATTTGTTCAAGTTGTAAGGTTATTGTTTTGATTTTGGCTCTTTCTTCTTCTTTGATGTGTGCATTTATTTCTATAAATTGATCTCTAAGTACTGCTTTTGCTGTGTCCCAAAGGTTTTGGTAAGATGTGTTTTCAGTTACATTAGATTCTATGATTTTTTTTTTATTCCATCCTTGATTTCTTCTATTACCTAGAAGTTTTTAAGCAAGGTGTTGTTCACATAATTCTTGGCTGGCAGGTTTTTTCTTCCCCTTCAAGGCTTTATATATGTCATCCCTTTATATATGTCATATATGTCATGCCTTCTTGCCTACATGATTTCTGCTGAGTAATCAGTCTTATTGATTTTCCTTTGTAGGTGAAATTTTGTTTTTCCCCAGTTGCTCTCAGGATTCTTTCTTTGTCTTTGGTTTAGGCAGGTTTGAATATAACTATGAGTCAGAATTAACTTAATGACAATGGCTTTGTTTTTTGTTTTTTTAGGTGAGTTTATTTTGGAGTCTATCCTGTATGGGGCTCATTGAGATTCTTGGATCGATATCTTTTCATCTTTCATGAAGTTAGGAAAGTTTTCTGCTAGCAAATTTTCAACAATTCTCTCTGTATTTTTCATCATCCCCCTTGTTCTGTAACTCCAACAACACCTAAGTTTTTCCTCTTGATAGTGTCCCACGTGTTTCTTAGGTTTCTTTAGTTTTCTTAATTATTTTTTCTGATATTTCCTCAAACAAATTTGTGTCAAGGAATTTGTCTTCAACCTCACTAACTCTGTCTCCCATTGTCTCAATTCTGCTATTATCCCTTTTATTGAGTTGTCTAATTCTAAAATTTTATTATTAACCTTTTGGATTTCCAGTTGCTGTTTTTGTATGCTTTCTAATAGCCATTTATTCTGTCATTTTGTTCTTGTATTTTTCCCTGAATGCTTCTGTTGCTTTGTCTGTGTTTTCCTTGGTTTTGTCTACATTTCCCTGATCTCTTTTTAGATCTCTTGGAGAGTTCTGTATACCATTCTTTTGAATTCTTTATCAGGTAGTTCCATTGCCTTATCTTCCTCTGGAAGGCTTTCTGGTTCTTCATTTTGGTCACTTGCTGGAGTCATCTTGTCCTGCTTCTTTATGTAATTTAATATTGTCTATTGTCTCTGAGGCATCAAGAAGTTATTATATTTCTTTATTGTATGTTTGTTTGCTGTGTCCTGAATTTTTGTTTTGTTTTGATATATCCAAGTAGCCTGTGCATGTGTGCTACTCTGGTTGCTAATCTGGTCTGACCGTGTAGAAGCTCTCACCTTCTGTCTCCAGATGCACAGAGCAGTGACTAAGTGTGTGAGCACAGGTCCTTGTTCACTGTTTTTGCTGGGTTGCTAAGAATCTACGTGGTGTTTTTATTGAGCTGATATATCTGTCCTGCTTGTTACCTGGCCATGGGTTCAGGGGATGTTCTCCATGGTTATTGGGTTGGGCATTGTGTGTGTACTCCACTGCTTGCCAGTTGGTCAAAGTGAAGGTGGCCAGGTCATCAGTCACCAGGTGGTGTGTGCAGAGGCTCTCACCGACAGTACTGGGTGGGCAGGGCTGGGTGGGAGTGTTCAGAAGAGGTACGAGCCGCCATTTGCAATGGGGGAGTTATGTGGCAAGGGGGTGAGGCAGGGAGCTGTCAGCTGCCACAGGTGCCCAGATGGAGGGTATGACCCTGTTCACTAGATCTTGTTGTGGGGGAGGTTTTGAAACCAGTCCTCAAGTGCCCGGTGTGGCTGCTGGAGAGACTAGGGAGTGTCACCAGTCCTCAGGCCCCCATCATGGGCAGCTGGATGGAGTGAGTGGTACCACTGGCCATCAAGCTCCCTGCATGGGTGGTTGAGCTCCTGTCTTGGGGGTGGGGCAATGGTGAATGACACAGATCTGCAGCTTCCACTTAGCTGCTGCAGGTGAAGTGGCTTCAGCTGGGAATGCTGCCTGCCTTGTCCAAATATGGCCATGCTGCGCCAGTTTGGGTAGCAAGGTGCTGGTGCAGGTGATCAGAGGGGATAGAGGGCCCTGCAAATTTGTAGACCCTCAGTGCTGGTGGCTGGACTAAGGGGCAGGCACCTCCAGACTAGGGCCATGAGCTCCTGACTTAGGGAGAGTGGCAGTGTTGAATGCATCCAGACTGGTGGCATGGCCTGAAAAGGGGATGGGTGAAGGAGAGGGAGTGCTCCTTGGCCCATGGAGCTCTGGTGGGAGGGGGTTGGGTGCACGTCGTGGGTGGGGTTCATTTCACAGGGCTGGAATCACTCCTGGCTGACTCTGGAGGTGAGTACAGAGTTGCTCCTGCTTAGCTGTACCAGGTGGGTGGGTTTTGGCTGGCAATGCTGCTTGCTTGCCTCAGTATATCTCCTGTGTGCAAGTTCAGTTAGCCAGATGACAGTCATCCATAATTCTTTTTTTTTTTTTTTTTTTTGAATTTTTGTTGCTGTTTTTGAATTGTCTCTCCTTCCACCTGTTGCTCAGTCCAGTTCTTCAGACTTGCCTTTGATACTTAGGTTCCTAGATTGTCATATATATCTAATTCACTTGTTTTTTCAGGTCTTTCTTGTAAGAGGGATGACACGGTTCATCCGACTGCTCTGCCATCTTGGCTCAACTCCTCCTCATTTGATTTCTTGACTGTTGCTTCCATGGGTGTTGATTCTGGATCCAAGTAAAATTAAATCCTTGACAACTTCAATATTTTTTCTGTTTATCATAGTGTTGCTTATTGGTCCAGTAGTGAGGGGTTTTGTTTTTTTTTACATTGAGGTGCAATCCATACTGAAGGCTGTATTATATGATCTTCATCAATAAGTGCTTCAAGTCTGCTTCACCTTCAGCAAGCAAGGCTGTGACATCTGTATATCTTAGGTTGTTAATGAGGTTTGTTTAACATCCAAATCAAACATTGTAATTTGCCATGTTAACAGCCTAAAAAAGAAAAGACATTATTATTTCAATAGACGCAGAAAAATATTTGATGAATTCAACACCTATTCATGATAACATGTATTAGCAACGTGGTAGTAGAAGAGACATTCCTCAACCTAGTGAAAGTGTCCTGCAAAACATGTACAGCTTATGTTGTATTAAATGGTGAGAAACAGAATGCTTTCTATCTAAGGTAAGGAACACAGCAATGATATGCACCCTCATGACTTCTCTTCAACAATACACTAGAAGTCCAAGTGAGTGCAATAAGAAAACTTTAAAAAAGGCACATATATTGGAAAAGAAGATATAAAACTGTATTTATTTGAAGACAACATAGTTGTGTGTTTAGGCCATGCTAAAGAGCCCTGGTGGTACAATGGTTAAGTGCTTGGCTGCTAACAGAAAAGTTGGTGTTTCAGACCCACCCAGCAAGAGAAAGATCTGGCAGTCTGCTCCAGTAAAGATTATAGTCAAAAAAGACCTATGGGGCAGTTCTACTCTGTCACTTGGGGTCACTATGAGTCCATATCAGCTCCATGGCACCTAACAACAAGAATACAATGAGTCCACATAGGAGGCAGTAGAACTGATAAGTAAATTTAATAAGGTCAAATGATATAAGCTATTTCTATATTCTGACAATGAACACATGGGAAATAAAATTTGTAAAATCTCCATTTACAATAACATCACCAAATAAAATACTTAGGAGTAAAGTTAATAAAATGTGTGCAAGGCTTGTTCACTAAAAAGTATAAACTATTGTTGAGCAAAATTTAAAAAAAAAAATTGCCATCGAGTCGATTCCAACCATAAACTCATAGCAATCCTACAGGACAGAGTAGAACAGTCCCCACAGGGTTTCCAAGGAGCAGCTGGTGGATTCAAACTGCCAACGTTTTGGTTAGCAACCACGTTCTTAACCACTGCACCACCAGCACTCCTACCAAAACTAAAGAATTCTTAAATAAGTTGATATTTATACCACATTCATGGATTATACGGAGTCCTGGTGGTGCAATGGTTAAGAGCTCACCTGTAAACCAAAAGATCTGCAGTTCTAATCTAACAGCTGCTCCTTGGAAACCCTGTGGGGAAGTTCTACTCTGTCCTATAGGGTTGCTATGGCTTATACAACTTTTTTTTATTGTACTTCAGGTGAAGGTTTACAGAACAAATAGTTTCTCATTAAACAGTCAGTACACATATTGTTTTATGACATTGGTTAACAACCCCACGACATGTCAACCCTCTCCCTTCTAGACTTTTTTTTTTTTTGGTGAAAATATACATAGCCAAAGATACACAATTACAAAAATTTTCTACATGCACAGTTCAGTGACATCGATAACGTTCTTCCAGTTGTACTGCCATTCTCACTTTAGATGAAGGTTTACGGAACAAAATAGTTTCTCATTAAACAGTCAGCACACATGTTGCTCTATGACAATGGTTAACAACCCCACTATATGTCAACACTGTCCTTACTCCACCTTGGGTTCCCTATCACCAGCTTCCCTGTCCCCTACTGCCTTCTAGTCCTTGTCCCTGGACTGCTGTGCCTCATTAGTCCTGTTTTGTTTTATGGGGCTGTCCAATCCCTGGCTGAGTGGTAAGCCTTGCAAGTGATTTCACCACTGAGTTAAAAGGGTGTCTGGGGGCCATACTCTCCAGGTTTCTGCAGTCTCTGTCAGGCCAGTAAGTCTGGTCTTTTTTTTTGTTAGAATTTTGTTCTACTTCCTTCTCCAGCTCTGTCCAGAACCCTGTGTTGTGATCCCAGTCATGGCAGTCAGCGGTGGTAGCCGGGCACCATCTAGCTGTACTGGACTCAGTCTGGTGGAGGCTGTGGAAGCTGTGGTCCATTAGTCCTTTGGACTAATCTTTTCCTTGTATCCTGTTCTCTTCCTTCCCCCTTGTTCCCGAAGGGGTGAGACCAGTGGAGTATCTTAAATGGCTGCTCACAGGCTTTTAAGACCCCAGACGCTACTCACCAAGGTAGAATGTAGAACGTTGTCTTTATAAACTGTGTTAAGCCAGTTGAGCTAGATGTTCCCCAGACTATGGTCCCCACAGCCCTCCACCCAGCAATTCAGTCCCTCAGGGCTTTTGGATGTGTCTAGGGAGCTTCCATGACCTTTCCTTGTACAAGTCGTCCTGGTTTCTCCAGTATTGTTTACTGTCTTACCCTTCACCCAAGATACCACTTATCTATTGCCTATTTAGTTCCCCCTCCCACCTCTCCCATCCTTCATAACCAATAAAGATTGTTACTTTTTGTGTGTAAATGTTTTCATGGGTTTTTACAATAGAGGTCTCATACAATATTT
>NW_004444268.1:465416-467539 GCF_000243295.1 Trichechus manatus latirostris
GTCAGGTAGTGTGAGTCCTCCAACTTTATTCTTCTTCTTCAATAGTGCTTTACTTATTTGGGGCTTCTTCCCTCTCCATATAAAGTTAATGATTAGTTTTTCCATCTATTTGAAGAATGTTGTTGGTATTTGGATTGTATTTGTAAATTGCTTTGGGTAGAATTGTCATTTTCACAATGTTGAGTCTACCTATCCATAAGCATGGTATGTTCTTCCATTTATGTAGATCCCTTTGGTTTTCTTGCAGTAGTGTTTTGTAGTTTTCTTTGAATAGTACTTTTACATCCCCAGTTAGATTTATTTCTAAGTATTTTATTCTTTTAGGGTCTATTATAAATGATATTGTTTTCCTGATTTCCTTTTCATCATTCTCTTTATTGGTGTATAGGAATCCAACTGATTTTCGTATGTTTTTCTTATATCCTGCTACTCTGCTGAATCTTTCTGTAAGTTCCAGTAGATTTCTCGTTGAGTTTTTAAGGTTTTCTATGTATAGTATCATATCATCCACAAACAGGGACAGTTTAACTTCTTCATTACCAATTTGGGTGCCCTTTATTTCACTTTCTTCCCTTATAGCTCTAGCTAGAACTTCCAGCACAATGTTAAATAGGAGTGGTGATAAAGGGCATCCTTGTGTTGTTCCTGTTCTCAAGGGAAATGTTTTCAGCCTCTCTCCATTAAGAATGATGTTGGCTGTTGGTTTTGCATAGATGACCTTTATTACGTTGAGAAATTTCCCTTCTATATCTATTTTATTGATAGTTTTTATCAGGAATGGTGTTGGACTTTGTCAAATGACTTTCCTGTGTCAGGTGAGATGATCATGTGATTCTTTTCTTTCCTTTTACTTATGTGGTGGATTACATTGACTGATTTTCTAATGTTGAACCATCCTTGCATATCTGGTATGAATCCTACTTGTTCATAGTGTATTATTTTTTTGATGTGTTCAATTCTATTGGCTAGAATCATGTTGAGAATTTTAGCATCTATATTCGTGAGAGATATTCTTCTGTAATTTTTCTTATTTGCAGAGTCTTTACTTGGTTTTGGTATCAGGGTTATGCTAGTTTAATAGAATGAATTCCAAAGTGTTGTTTCCTTTTCTATGCTCTGAAATAGCTTGAGTACTACTGGTACAAGCTCTTCTGTGAATGTTTTGTAGAATTCTCCATTAAAGCCATCTGGGCCAGGGCTTTTTTTGTTGGGAGTTTTTTTTTTGTATTACATTTTCAATCTTTTCCCTTGTTATGGGTTTGTTCAGATTTTCAAAATCACTTTGTTGTAGTTTGCGTAGGTAGTGTGTTTCTAGAAATTTATCCATTTCCTTTAGGTTTTCAAATTGGTAGGAGTATAGTTTTTCATAATATTCTGTTATGATCCTTTTTATTTAAGTTGAGTCTGTTGTAATGTCGCCCATTTCATTTCTTATTTGAGTTGTGGCTTCTCCTGCCTTTCTTTTATCAGTCTGGCCAGTGGTTTGTCGATTTTGTTGATTCTTTCAAAGAACCAACTTTTGGTTTTGTTGATTCTTTCTGCTGTTTTTCTATTCTCTATTTCATTTATTTCCTTTCTTCTGGTGGCTGTGTGCTTTTTTGCTGTTCTCTTTCTACTTGTTTGAGCTGTGAAATTAATGTTTTCATTTTGTCCCTTTCTTCTTTTTTGATATGTGCATCTATTGGTATAAATTGCCCTCTGAGGGCTGCCTTTGCTGTGTCCCAAACGTTTTGGTATGATGTGTTTTCATTCTCATTTGATTCTAGGAATTTTTTGATTCCATCTCTGATTTCTGCTATTACCCAGTGGTTTGTAAACAGGGTGTTATTCAGTTTCCTTGTAATTGATTTTTTCCTTGCTCTTTCTGTTATTAATTTCTACCTTGATGACATTGTGGTCAGAGAAGATACTTTATATTATCTCAACTTCTTGGATCTTGTTGAGGATTGCTCTGTGGCCTAAGATGTGGTCTAGTCTGGAGAATGTTCCTTGTGCATTGGGAAAGAATGTGTACGTTGCTGCTGTTGGATGGAGTGTTCTATATATGTCTATGAGGTCAAGTTGGCTGATTGTGCCCTTTAGGTCTTCTGTATCTTTGCTGAGTTTCTTTTTAGTTATTCTGT
>NW_004444268.1:468874-470202 GCF_000243295.1 Trichechus manatus latirostris
TTTTTGCTTTTGATTGTATCCCACATAATTCTCAGGGTCTCTTCATTTTTCTTTGTTCTTTTTTCTGAGTTTTCCTCAAACAGAGTTGTAGCCAAATGTTTGTCTTCAATTCTGTGGATCCTGTCTTCCACCGTTTCAAATCTGCTCCTCAGCCCTTCTATGACACTGTCCATTTCTGAAAGCTTGTTGTTAATCTTTTGGATTTCTAATTGTTGTTTTTGTATAGTTTCTAGCTGTGAATTCATTTTGGCATTTTGTTCCTGCATTATTTTCCTGAATTCTTCCATTTTTTGTCTGTATTTTCCATGAATTTGTCTGCTTTTTCCATGAATTTTTCTATTTTTTCCTCATTTTTGTTTGCTTTTTGCTTCAACTCTTGGATAATTCTGGTTATTAGAGATTTGAATTCCCTATCAGGTAGTTCTAGTGCCTTTTCTTCCACTGGAAAGTCATCTGGTGTTTTTTGGACACCTAGTGGAACCATCCTGTCCTGTTTTTGTAAATGTTTTGCTATTGTCTGCTGTCTTCAGGGCATTCAGTAGTTATCTTTCTCATTTATTTATTGTAGATTTGTTTGTTTCATCCTCTTTTTCTTTTTTAATTTGGCTATGTCTGAGCAGGTAGGCTGTGTGTTCTTTGTTGTTTACTCATCTATGGGCACAATATTTTTCACCTCCTTCTCCAGTTGGCAGGGTCAGTTGCTTAGATATGGTACAGCAGTGCAGGTCTAGCTGAACAGGAGTTGCTGGATGGGTTGTTTGTGACACTTACTACAGCCAACAGGGAGTTTGGTAATCAGTGCAGGGCAGGTTTGGTAGGCCATGCCTGTGCTGCTTGGTGGTGTGATTTTAAGTACATGGTGCAGTTAGGCAAGATGGAGGGGGTAGATTGTGATGTGTGGAGCTAAGATGGGTATGGGAGAGAGGAGAGAGGAATAGGAGCCAAAAACATACAAACAAACAAAAAAGAGTGCTAGGGGAGCTTGCCGTTGGAGTGGAGAGATAAGAGACTATGAAATGGAGAAAAACAAAAAGGGGAAGAAGAAGATAAATGAAATGAAAAGAAAAGAATGAATAAATAAAAATTAGAAGGAAAAAAGAACAGCAAATCTCTCAGGGAGTCCACTGGTGTGTCTAAGAGATCTGGGGAAGTTGTACCCAGATGTTGAAGTACAGCCTGGCTAGACGGCATAGAGGTATTCAGCGCCAGGTGTTCAAGGGTCAGGAAGAGAAGGAAGGTATAGAGAGACGAGAAACTGAGTAATTAAGAAAGACAAAAAGGGAAAAAGAGGGAAAACCAAACAAAACAGATTTAAAAAAAAAAAAAAA
>NW_004444268.1:470414-482965 GCF_000243295.1 Trichechus manatus latirostris
GGGAAGCAGTTCCACACTTGAACGGAGCTCTGCAGCCCGTTAGGAAGAAGCAAATCTGGTGCACGGAGCCAGGTATTTGAGAAAAAGGAGGGAGAGGTAAGGAAGAAATCAAAAGAAGTGGAAAAAAGCAACACCAGCAGCCAACAAATGGCACTCAGGGAGTCAGCCAGTGTGGGCAGATGGAATCCAAGCAGCCGGTGCTTCCCAGGCAAGAGATTGTGGCTGTGGGAAGCAGAGAAGGCTGAGTGGGGGTGAAGAAGGGTGCAGGGTGAGAAAGGGTATATTGCTGTTTACTGGTTGTTCTGTCTCCTGCTGGAAGCTCCGTGAAGCTGCTTTCTCATACCCCCTATTTGCTGGTCTCTGATAGGAGTCCAAGATGGTGGATCCGGATGTCTTCCTGAATCTCTCCTTGCTCTCCATTCTTTGTCAGTTTCTCACTCCATTTGGTGCTTGGGTGAGTTCTCTATCTCTTCATTTGATGTTTAGGGTTTAAGGAATGCTGTTTTCTCTGTTTGGCTTAGTTTTTCAGATCTTTGCTGTGGAGGGACAGCATGGTGCTTCTGCCTAGAGTGCCATGTTGCCGGAAGTCCACAACTTTTTGTTTTTAAGATGGCAAATCTTCTCAAATTAATCTATAGTTTCAATGCAAGCCCAATTAAACTCCTATCAGGGTTTATTTTAGAAAATTACAAGCTGATTCTAAAATTTGTATAAAAAAATCAAAGTACTTACAATAATTAAAATGTTTCTTTTAAAAGAGGACTGGAGCCTTATACAATCTGACTTCAAGACTTACTAGAGAGCAACATTAAAAAAACATTAGTGTGCTATTAGTGAAAAGACATACATACTCATCAATGGAACAGAATAGAGAGTCAAGAAATAGCCTATTAATTTTTACAAATTTGCCACTATAATTCAAAGGTAATTCTGAAAGAAAACATTAGAGAAAAATCTTTGTGACATTGAATTAGGCAAAGATTTCTTAAACAGAAAACAAAAATTACAAATCCTTAAAAAAAATCAATAAAATGGAATCTGTTAAATTAAAAATATATGTTCTTTGAAGACATATAATATATAAAAAGGTTAACCATGGACTGGGAAAATGTTTCAATCCATTTATTTAAAAAGCGGCTTGAATCCAGAACATATAACATACTCTTACTACTCAATAATAGGAAGATCAGTACTGCAACAAAAAAATGAATAAAATATTTTAACAAACACTTCATTAAAGAAGATATAAGGATGACCAAGATATAAGGATGATATTAGACATCAGGAAAATGCAAATTAAAACTGCAATTAAACGCTACTACAAATACATCTTTGTTGTTAGCTGCTGTTGAGTCAGCTCCCAACTTATGGCGACCTCATGCAACATCTGCCTGGTTCTGCACCATCTCCATGACCTGTTGTGGATTAGACCATTGTAATCCATAAGCTTTGCCTTGGTTGATTTTTAGAAGTAGATCAATTTAGGTAAAAATTTCTTAAACAGAAACCAAAAATTACAAATCCTAAAAGAAAAAAAAAATCAATAAAATGAAATTTATTAAAGACAATCGTGATGTCTTTCTACAACGATTGGTCCCTCCTGATGACATGCCTGAAGTAAGCAAAACAAAGTCTAGCCATCCTTGCTTCTAAGGAGTAGTCTAGCTGTACTTCCTCCAAGCACTTTCTTCCTAGTCTGTTTTAGTGTGGAAACTCGACTGTAACCCGTTCAATTCACAATTCTCCACTAACAGACAAGTAGTGGCTGCACATGAGGTTCATTGTCCAGGAATCAAACCTGGGGCTTCTGTAAAGAAATTCAGAATTCTATCACTGAACCACCAATGTCTTCACAAACAGACTGGAATGATAATTAAAAGACTGGCAATACAAAGTGTTAATGAGGATGTGGGAGCAAACAGAATTATACCTTGCTGTTGGCGATGCAGAATAGAATAACCACTCTGGAAAACTGATGTTCATCAAAACCAAAAACCAAACCCATAGCTGTCTAATCGATTCTGACTCATAGCAACCCTATAGGACAGAGTAGAGCTGCCCCATAGGGTTTCCATGGCTGTTGTCTTTACAGAGCAGACTAACATATCTTTCTCCCTCAGAGCAGCTGGTAGGTTAGAACTGCCAACCCCTCAGTTAGCAGCCAAACATTTAGCCACTGCACCACGAGGGCTCCCTGTTCAGCATTATACTCTTCTAAATTAAAGTTACACTAACCATAGGACTCAGCAGTTCCACTCATAGATATTTAGCCAAGAGAAATAAAACCATATTTTGATACAAAGACTTGTTCATGTATGTTCATAGCAGCATTTTACATAATAGGCCAAAACTAGAAGCAACCTACATTTCTTCAGCTTCTGAGTAGATATATTAATCATAGCTTATTCATTCTATAAAATAATACTCTGCAATAAAATGGAATGAACTACTGATACAAGCAATAATGTACAAAATTTTGTTGCTGTGGTTATGTGCCCTCAATTCAGCTCTGATTCATAGCGACCTTATGTATAAAGAATGAAATAATGACCCATCCTACACCATCCTCACAATCCTTACTATGTTCAGGTCCATTGTTACAGCCACTGTGTCAATCCATCTCATTGACGACCTCCCTCATTTTCCATGACTCTCTACTCTACCCAGCATGATATCTTTCTCCAGTGGTTGATCCTAAATGATCAATGATGTCATCATGATTGATCATGACATGCCCAAAGTAAGCAAAAAGAAGTCTTGCTATCTTTGTTTCTAAGGAACGTTCTGGCTGTACTTCCTCCAAGACAGATTTGTTCATACTTCTGGCAGTCCACACTATATTCAATATTCTTCATCAACACCACAATTTGAATGTGTCAATTCTTCTTCAGTTTTCTTTTCTCACTGTCCAGCTTTTGCATACATATGAGGCAATTGAAATGACCACAGCTTGGATCAAGCCATGTCAAAGTGACATCTTTGCTTTTTAACACTTTATAGAGGTCTTTTGCAGCAGATTTGCCCAATGGAATGTTAGGTGCCGTCAAGTTTGTTTCTACTCATAGAGACCCTTGTACAACAGAATAAGCACTGCCCAGTCCTGTGCCATCCTCACAAGTGTTGCTATGTTTCAGCTCATTTTGTAGCCACTGTGTAAATCCACCTCCTTGGGAGGTCTTCCTCTTTTTTGCTGACTCTATACTTTACCAAGTACACTGTCCTTCTCCATGGACTGACTGGTCTCCAGGGACTCCAGGGACTGCCCAATGCAATAGGTCATTTGATCTTTTGACTGCTGCTTTGATGGGCATTGATTGGTGATCCAAGAATAATGAAATTTTAGAAACAGTAAAACTAGTGATTAGAAAGCAAAACAGTAGTTGCGTAGGGTTGGTGGAAGGCATTGACTGGAAAGGGACACATGGGAACTTTATAGGATGATAGAAATATTTTATGTCTTGATTTTGGTGGTATTTTTACAACTGTATACTGTCATCAAAACTCAAACTGTTTATTTTAAATGGGAAAGTTTTATAGCAATAAAATTTCATCAGATTACTCATCATGAATGGGAATAGGGGATGTCATATTTGAAACTTCAAATATATATACTTATACACTTACATATATATTAATGAATTCCTCAGGGTTGAATATGGAACAGATCATCCAGTTATTTATAATAATTATAGGAGCTCAAACTCAGTTTTTGTTTTGTTTTGTTTGTTTTCTATCTTAAGGATGGAACTTTGAACACTGGAAACAGAGTTTATTAATTTTCTCTTGCTTTTCAAAAATTTTCTTAAGCCTTTTTCCACCAGATGTCCTTTCCAGATGTTCTATGAATTGCCCAATGAGAGTCTAAGGGGTATTTTTAATCATAATGAAGAGCAAGTGCTTTTTCAGTTAAAAGCTACTGGATCTTGAATCAACTAGATATGTATTCAGGAGGGAAACTATCGTTCCGTCTTTTTACAAAAACATACCTATTTTTAGGCATGACACTTAACTGATCCAGTCCTTACATAATTTAGATAATTTGACGTCAATCCCAGACCAATGAATGCGTTAAGACAGACACTCATCAAACTCTCAATTATCTCATGTCATCCTGGAAACAAAAATTCAGGAAACTGCAAACATGAAATGTCAATTTCTTTTCTTACTAAAATTTTTAGAAGAGATTCAATTAGGTTTCAAAATTCACTGAATTGTCTTCTACATCCTCTCCTTTCTTAAATTTCTATATATATATATATATATATATATACACACACATATATATATATATACACATATATATATAACCCATTGCCATTGAGTCAATTCGCACTCATAGCAACCCTATAGGACAGAGGAGAACTGACCCATAGGGTTAACCATTGGGTTAGCACTTAATCCCTGCATCTAAAGGAAACGTAAATATGCAGGGAAATAACCACACCATAAATTATCTCAAAGCATAGAGTTGTTTTCATGGGGATTTCAGAAACCCTAAGCAGGAGATTAAGGAGCCCTGGTTGCTCAATGCTTACGCACTGGACTGCTAACGAAAAGGTTGGCGGTTCAAACTCACCAGCTGCTCTGCAGGACAAAAGGCAGTCTGATCCCATAAAGATTACAGCCTTGGAAGCCCTACGGAACAGCTCTACTCTGTCCTATAGGGTCGCAGTGAATTGGAATCAACTCTATGGCACATAACAATAACAACAACAAGTGAGAGATTAGTTTTTTCTAGTCAAGATTTCTCCTTATTGAGTAAGAGTTCTACTGAATGGACAGGAAGTGTAAGCTTTTAAATATATTTATATAAGTCTTTGTTCATATTTTTACATAGGAAAGACTCTAACCCAGAAAAAAACAGATTAATTATGATAAATTCTGCTTAGAGGCTTCTATTGAAATATTTTGGTATTTTAAAGATCACATAATCCTATTACTGTGTTATTTCCAGTACAATTAGGTTGAAATAAACAACTTGGAAATTCATTTTCAGAGGTACTTTCATTAGGATTCACAGATCAAAGTGATAGTAAACTAAATTATAAAAAATAAAATAATGAAAACCTTTCTAATTTATCTGAAATATGAATTATTTTATTTTCTTAAAATAATGGTTAGTTAAAATTGATAAACCTAATTAAAATTCCTAAAGAAAGAGAGTAAATTGGCAAGAGACAAAGGACAATCAATATGAAAAATAGAGAATATCTGATTTCAGGAAAAGAAATTCCACTGATTTAAAACTATTTCCATCCAAAGTATATTTATTAAATGTCTATTACATGTAGTGAAATATGCTAATTGCTACAGGAAATACAAATAAGGATAAAGCAGAACTTCTACTCTAATCTTGCTTTCTCTTACTCAATAAAAACACTGAAATATAAGCAAACATCAATCATAGAATCAGAATGATTGGAACAAGTTGCCAAGAAAAATGATGACTGCAGTTATACCGTATATTTCATCACTATTGTAACATGTAGATTTTACACGGGCTCACGGAATAGGAAATGGAGAGAGCTGAGTCATAGAGATAAAAGAATAAATGTTACTGAATATATGGAAGATAAAATGCAAGGTTTAAACTTTTGTTTTCTCAAGCTGATGAGTTTATTTAAGGCATGTATAACATTTTCTATATGTCAAGAAAAGAACCTAGTGGAAGAATGCTTAAGTATAGAGCTGGAAAAAACACATTATGTATATTGTTGTCATATAGATTCTTTGCTATGTGTTTTTTTCCAGATAAACTCTAAAATGATTAAAAAATGATTCACTGATCCCTTAATTACTACCCTTTACTTTTTTGGCTGCATCAATTCAACTACTGCATGACCAGAATGATTTAAATAATCTGATTATTAAAATTAGTGATAATGAATTTATTTAAATACTATTAAAATATATTAGTATTAATTAACAATCCTTTGCTAACTGCTGAGTGCACAGGTGTGATATAATCTCTCATGGAGACCTAGCTATTAATGGACATAATAGCTCCTAATGGACACAAAGTGGGAGAGGACCGCCCTCAGAAGAAACCCAGAATTCTGTTAAGTTTACTTAATGGGGTAAAAGGGGAAGGAATACTTACATCTAGAATAGATCACCCAACCTAGACTGTGGCAATAAATAATGTCCATTACCCACAGGGGGCCTTCCACTTTTATTACGCCTTTTTACCTCTTATTACACCTTTCCTCCATTTGCTCTCTGTACATGCTGCTTGGCACGTAGACATGGCTGTCCTGTTCAAAATATCAACTCCGGGGGAGAGGGGTTCCAATATTCTTCTTCCATAGTCCTAAATGAGGCACACTTGGATGCGGTCATAAGATCATACCCTGGGACAGGAGCCGAACTTCCGGGAAACTTGGCTGACGAGGGTGTTTGCCCTGTCCTATTTACTCTGTGAGTAATAAACGTTTGTTGACCGCACCATTAGAACAGTGTCTGGTCTGTGCTCTGCTCCAAACAGTCTTCACTAAGACCTGAGTATCGCATATAAAATTAATATTAATCATTATTAAAATAAACCATTATTAATAATATATTATTAAAATAATCTCATTGATTATTCTTTTATTAAAAGAATACTGTAAAAATGGCTTGTGGGCAGTGTCTGACCTCCTCCAACCCCATAAAGGGGAAGGAGACCCAAGATCAACAGCACAAAGCTGACTCCCATGAGGTAGAGGCCAGACAAGCCTTCTTTCTCCACCATCTTTATTAATTCTGAAACCAACTGTCACTCGCACACCACTCTCTACTTCTCTCCTGGGTTCGATAATTCATTGCAATGGCCACACAGAACTCAAAAGGCCATACTCATGATTATGCGGTTTATTAGGGAAGTTTAACAGTTACAACTCAGGCTCAGGAACACTCAGGATACAGTTCTTCCTTCAGGATAGCCTCTTCCCAACCATGCTAGCAGGCACGCCTCTCCTTGGCCCTCAGTCTCTGCCCAAAGTCACTCAACTTTCTCTCTCCATGGGCCAGGAAGCCCACCATGCCATCTCCTGCCGCCGGGTCTCTGTTGTCGGGTCTCTCTTGCCACCCTTCTCACTGTCTTCAAGGTTACAGCTTGCTCTCTCTCTTTTTCTCTCTCTCAGTCTGTTGCTTCCAGGAGCTTCCCAGCACAGGGATCCTAGGTCCAAAGGACACATTCTCCGCTCCTGGCTGTTATTCCTTGGTGGTAGTAGGATCCCTCTCTCAGCTCTGGAATTGGCTCTCTTTTACAGCAAACCTGACCAATCTTTTTGGTAGGCCACAATTACCCTATCACACAGTCCCGTGTGATCACCTGGGTGGGAGTTACAAGATCATGTCTAGAAAGGCCACACAAAAGTCATCAATCACACCACAAATACATTTTTTCCACATTTAAAATCTTTAAAAATATACTTGTAAGATATGTATATATGTCATTGTTGCTGTTTGCTGCCATCAAGAAGAGTCAACTCATGAAGAGCCCCTGCACAACTGGATCAGACCATTGTGATTCATAGGTTTTCATTGCTTGAGATTTTGGAAGTAGATTGCCAGAACTTTCTTCCACATCTGTCTTAGTCTAGAACCTCCTCTGAAACCTGTTCAGTATCATAGCAACATTCAAGTCTCCACTGACAGACAAGTGGTGACTGTGCTGAGGTATATTGGCCAGGAGGTGAACCCAAGTCTCCTTCAAGAAAGACTAGAATTCCACCACTGAGCTGCCTATGTTCCCATGTATATCCATATAAGTATATAAATATATAAGATAGGCACTCAGACAAAACTACATCAGTAGACAAATGAGTATCTTTGTTGCTTTTGGTAAATGCCCTTTAGTTGGCTCCAACTCATAGTGGCCTTATGCATAATACCATGAAACATTGCTCAATCATGCACCATTCTCATAATAGTTGCTTTGCTATGTTTCAGCCCATTGTTGCACCCAATGTGTCAGTCCAGCTTATTGAGGGTCTCTCTCTTTTTCACTGACCCTCTACTTTACCAAGCACTTCTAGCAGAAAGGCTGGCTGTTCGAACCCACCCAGAGGTACCTTGAAAGACAAGCTTGGTGATTTGCCTCCAAAGGATCACAGGATTGAAAACTCTATGGACCAGTTCTACTCTGCACGCATGGGATCTCCATGAGCCAGAATCAACTCAGTGGCAGCAAACAACAAATCAGTATCTAGAGAAAGTTTGTTGTTATTATTATTTATCAAAAATTTACTAAACATCTTCCTTATAGTGACAAGCCATTTCTTCATTCATTCGACAAGTATTTGCTAAATATCTATTATGTAGTAAGCATTGTGTTATATGCTGATTATACATTGTTGAAAAAGAAAGGGCTCTTGCTGTCAAAAAGCACATATTCTGGTGGGCATCTTACACTTACACAGTGTTTTATAGTTTATAAATTGTTCCTAATACATTGAATCATGTATCTTTTCACTGATTTACTCTAATGTTTATTAAAGAACGTAACAAGGAGTATGGCCCAGAGCAGAAATCACCAATATGGATAAAAATATTAATTCCTTGCCCTCATTATCCACCATCTTCTAATCCCTGTACCAGAAAACTCAAAGTATGAAGTTTTTTTGTCACTGAGTTATAGTAAACAAAGGATCTGTCTCTCATCTGTCACAATGCCTGGTACACAGAAAACACTTGTCTATATTTGGTGAGTAAATTCACTACTAGTGTTTGTGAATGGTTAGTACTTAGCAACACCTTTGAATAATTATTAACTTCCTGAAGAAAAGTTCTCGTTCTGAAAGCAAATCATGCTAGTGTGACAAGTGATACAGGATGGATAGCTCAAGGCACTTGTAGAGCATTCTTGAGGGGCAGCAAAGCTAGTCTAGGTAAAACAGGGATGGCATTATGAGGAAGGAGTCCTGGTGGTTAAGAGCTCAGCTGCTAACAAAAAGGGTGGCAGTTAGAATCCACCAGCCACTCCTTGGAAACCCTATGTGGCGGATCTACTCTGACCTATTGAAATCAACTTGATAGCAACAGGTTTGTTTCTTTTTTTTTTGGTTATGAGGGAAGTACAACTGGAAATAAAGTGTAAATTAGCAGTTAAAGGGAGAAAAGGGAAGCAAGAACTGTTCCAAGCTTACGTTTAAAGGACAATAAACAAGGAGAGAGCCGAGTAAATGCAGACAATGGGACGTATACTGCCACGAGAGAAGTGCATAGCTAGGAAATGAGTACAGGACAGCCAGGAGCCCCAGGAGCAGATGTGGTCCGACGTCCGCAGCATGGAGAATATGGAGACAATGAAGGAGACTGCGTGTGGGACGTTTCAGTTATACTCAAAGACACAATCACTCTCAACATTACTTTGAAAACCAAACATAGTATCAGTTTTCACTTACATAGGTGGAGGATGCTATTTTACTTAGAAGGTTTTAAGCCAATCGCTTTTCAAAGGAAAACTACAGAATACTGTAGTTGAAAACTATAATATTGTTTTATTTAAATTGATATTTATTATAAGGATCCCAGGTTGCTCAGTGGTTAAAGTGCTCTCTGCAGCTAAACAAAAAGTCACTGTTTGGAATGTACCAGCCGCTAGGTGGGAGAAAGATGTGGCAGTCTACTCCCATAAAGATTTACAGCCTTAGGAACCCTATGGGGCAGTGCTACTCTGCCCTATAGGGTCGCTATGAGTCGGAGTCAACTTTACAGCAGTGGGTTTGGTTTTTGGGTTTGGTACTTATTATATATCAGGCTTTAAAAAAAAAAAAAAGCACCATTTTAATGTACACATACCAAATAAATGTATCAAGGGAAACATTCTGGAGATCTCTGTATGTGAGTACTCTGTGAAAGAAAGAAAGTTTACAGTCTTTCACGCTGCACTGAAAGATTTACTCTGAGTTAACTGGTATATGAAAACGTTTTAAGCACACACACACAAAAAGCAATTGTCATACCATACAGTTGATAATCATCTTTAGCTTCTGGAATTACTGAAAATTCCATATATAAAGATTCAGAAAAACAACATTACAGTTGGATAATAGAAGTATTATTGTGGGAATTCTATATATTTATGAGAGTTTGACGAAAATTGTCATCTTGGAGAAGTATAATAAGTACTACAAAGATCAGTTCTGATGATGGTCTCTCTTATATAACCAATTTTTATTCCTTGATTCATTTATTGAAGGCATAACAGATATTTACTGAACACCTACTACATGCTTGGCTCTGCATCTAGACTTGGAAATACAATAATGAGCAACAGTGAACACTACTCTATCCTCTTGGAGTTTAAAATAATTCAGACAGATTAATCCCTACTTTCCATGTATATTACCTCAAATCCCCAGGTTTGTTTATACATATTTAGGAATCAGTTCTTCTTAATAGGAGCCCTGGTGGCACAGTGGTTAAGAGCTCAGGCTGCTAACTGAAAGGTCGGCAATTCAGATCCACCAGACTCTCCTTGGAAACACTATGGGGCAGCTCTACTCTGTCCTATAGATTCATTATGAGTCAGAGTCAGCTCAACAGCAACAGGTATACCTTCTTCTCTCTTCTCCACCTTACACAAGTCCAGGGAATCAACTGGATGGCAATGAGTTTGGTTTGGTTTTGGTTTTCTTCTTAATATTCACGTGTTACCTTGTAAGAAAAGAATACATAAGCCCCTGGTGGTGGGTGCTACTAGTGCCCTGTCCAGATTCCCTTCACCAGGCTGTTGCACCCATCCCGTGGGTGCTGCAAAGAATTACTGTTGTTGTTGCTGTTGTTGGTGCGACCCCATGTGACAGAGTAGAACTGCCCCATACAGTTTTCTTGGCTGTAATCTTTACAGGAACAGATCACTAGGTCTTTCTCCTGTGGAGCCTCTATGTGGGTTCAAACCACCAAACTTTTGGTTAGCAACTGAGCATTTAATTGTCTGTGCCACCAGAGCCCCTTTAACCTAAAGGAAATTGTCTCCCACTCAGTATGCACTCCTTGACAGTCAACAGCCAAGAATGGGGATAAAAAAGGCCAGCTTCTACTCATAGGGGTCATAACTTAAGACACACCTCATTGAGGACAATAGGTACTATTATCAGTCAAGTGAGAAGTCCCTCAGCAGTATATTTGCTAAAGCCTTGGGTGTCTTTCAGAGACATATCTGGTCTGTGCCACCCATTCCTGTTCTCAGTCAAAGCATGAGGGAAGAGACTCACTCCTAGAGAAGATTTTCTACTGGGGAGTCCCATGGCAGAACTGGCTAGGCCCTTATCATGCAGCAGCATCAGAAGCTGCCTAACTTCATAAAGAGGGATGAGAATCAAGATCAGCACAAGGCTGATTCCTAAGGGATGAAGGTCAGACACACCTCCACTCTCCAAACTTTTTAGCAATTCTAACACTAGCTGTCTCTCCCACGGCACCCTCTACTTCTCTGCTGGGTTCAATAATTTCTTGCAAGGGCCACACAGAACTCAACCATAACTCATGATTATGGGGATTATTAGGGAACTAACAGGTTGCAATTCGGGATTAAAATCAACTTGGAAGTGCCAGGAACAACTCAGGAGACAGGAGACAGTTTGTCAATGAAGGCAGCTTCCAATCTCTCAGCTCCTTCTCCACTGTTCCCATGGGCATGCAGGGCTTGCTCTCGGCCATACCCGCTGTCCCTTGCTCTCAGCCTCTGTACTGCTAGGGCAAGTGTTACAGATCTTTAGCTCCACTGATAAGTGCCCAGAGGCACCCTACTCCACCAGGAAGACCTCTGTCCATAGGCTCTCAGTTCTCTCAATCCATAGGTTGGCAAGCCCACTGCAGCTGCCTTGTGCCTATCTCTAGGTTCTCACTGCTCATGCCATCTTGCGCCATCTCATGCTGTCTCCAGTGTTACAGCTTTCTCTATGTCTCCTAGGTCTAGGAAGTTCTCAGCATAGGGGCCTCAAATCTAAAAGACATGCTCCAGTCCTGCCTCTTCTTTTGATTGCAGTGAGGTCCCTCTCAACCTCTGTAGAACTGGCTTTTTTAAGTCTATTGAGATGGTAAAACTGACCAATCCCCCTGTAGGCCACAGATACCTTATTTGCATAGCTGCTGTTCAGTCCCTACAAGAGTTTTACTCACCTTATTGGCATAGTCTCAACCAATCATTTCGTGGGAGTTAAAAAACCGTAACTAGAAAGGCCATATAAAAGCAATTCACTTACTGCACTACAGCCCCAAGGCTGCAATTTTGAGTAGTATAGCATTTCCAATTCATCCACATACATCCCTTTCCCTAAAACATTTCCACCTGACCAGGGACACAATCAGTACTCCTCTGCAGAGATCTCAACTTTTGAAATTAAGTCTTGGTACTCAACTAAATGCCCCCTTTATGTGCTATCTTTTCCTGTTATTTCTATTACCTAGTCTCCACAAGGATCCCTGGTGGCATAGTGGTTAAGAGCTCGGCTGCTAACCAAAAGGTCCTGTCATGGTTTGAATTATGTCCCCCAAAAAATGTGTGTATCAGTTTGGCTGGGCCATGATTCCTGGTACTGTGTGATTTTCCTATATGTTGTAAA